>NW_005871089.1:1287550-1294855 GCF_000147115.1 Myotis lucifugus | reverse complement strand
GTGCTGATAGGGGGGAGCTCCCACCCCCATGGGCCCTGCTCTGTGTGTGACGGGGTAGAGCTGCAACCTCCCCATCGGCCCTGCCCTGAGTGTGACAGCAGCCGTGCCCCACCCCCCTGATCCACCCTGCTCTGTGTGTGACAGGGGTCGGTGCCCCAACTCCCCTATCGGCCCTGCTCTGTGCGTGACGGGGGGAGCTCCCCAACCCCCTGATTGGCCCTACTCTGTGCGTGACAGGGGGGAGCTCCCTAACCCCCTGATCGACCCTGCTCTGTGCGTGACAGGGGGCAGTGCCCCAACCCCCTGATTCACCCTGCTCTGTGCATGACAGGGGGCGGTGTTCCAACTCCCCAATCGGCCCTGCTCTGAGCCTGACCAGGGGCTGCACCTAGGGATTGGGCCTGCCCTCTGCCACCTGGGAGCGGGCCTAAGCCAGCAGGTCGTTATCTCCTGAGGGGTTTCAGACTGTGAGAGGGCACAAGTGGGGCTGAGGGACACCCCCTCGCCCCCTGCCAGTGCACAAATTTTTGTGCACCGAGCCTCTAGTCTATATATATAAAAGGATAATATGCAAAGTGTCCCCTTGGGAGTTCGACCAGGAGACTGGGAGGTGGTGCAGAATGAAGGAAGGCCTCGTTTGACCCTGCTTGCTGGCCAGGCCTAGGGACCCTACCTATGCACGAATTTTGTGCACCGGGCCTCTAGTTACTATAAAAAATTTATTATTAGAAGCAAGGAAGGACAGAATGGGTACACAAAGGACTGCTAATAGAATGAATGAACCGTGCCTTCATGGGATTGAATAGCTACACATAAGGGTCATGACCATCGTGGCTCTAGCTTGCTGAAAGCTCAGTGCTTCCCTCCCAGCTATTGGTGGCCTGGAAGCCACAGCCTGCCCTGCCCCTCCACATTGCTCCTGGGATAAATCTTGTTTCTCCTCCACTGACACTGCTCTCCCTGCTCCCCACAGGCACGGAACTCCCATGGATTTCTTGCAGGCTACTCCCTCCAACGTGGTGAGATGGGAGATTAATCTTCCTTTAATCCTATACTTACTGTACAGGATTCCACTTCCCAGTGAGACAATGAAATTAACCTGCCACTAATTTTCTATTGCCAACCTTGGGTTTCAGCATTTTCAACCCTGCTTTCCAACAGTCTTTAGTGGGAGAAACAAAGACCTAATCTCTTCTCTTGTTCTGTGTCTTCAAACAAAATGAATCACACAGGCATTTTGCTCTACTGGTTTAGGAAGGAGGGTGGAATGAGGTTTCCCGTCTCTGCCTGAGGGCACAGGTTCCAGGCCTGTCACCCAGCCTCTCCCCAGCCTTCTGGGTGTGTGGGGATTAGGGTCCATTATCTGTTTGCTTACTGGGATTCTAAGTGTTTCAGTCACAGACAGGATGACTAACAGCTGCCTCCTTGGGAAATGTGTGAGGGGGAGACCTTAAGCTTAAAAACCAAAATGCTGGTGTGAGCTGAGGACCTGGGCTCTTCTTTCCAGGGTCCACATATGTGTTTGGAAATCAGGACAAGCCCGCCTACGTGTCTAGTTACTGTTCTCAGCCGCTAAGGCTCCAGGCTCTCCAGTCACCCTCTTTCCTTGCTTAGTGTGTTCTAAATGCTCTCTTGGCCTCGCCTCTAATCCCTTTTCCTTGGGCAAGGTCTTGAGCTCTCCGTGCTGTCATCATTGAACAGGAACCATAGTAGTACCTACCACCTGGGTGGGAAGTGAGGACTAAGGAAGAGTCCCACCTAAAGATTCAGGGTGACATTCACAAGTGCTTGATAAATAGGACCTCGTATTGTTGTCACCTAACTCAAATGTCCCCACCTCTGGGACACCTTCCCAGCCCTGTCCCCCAACAAAGAGGGCCCTCCCTCCCCTCTGGCCCCCTTTGCTCTAATTGGAACCTTACCCTGAGCCCCTGCCCCTTATTCTTCTGGCTCAGCCTGAGCCCATGAACACGGAATCTCTCTACATTTTGACTCCCTCAACAGTAGAGTAGAATAATGGCACTAATCGCCCCTGGGGGTCATCAGGGGATTAAATGAGATAATGGTCCTTAAGGGCTTAGCACAGACATGGCCTTGGATGAGCAGAGTAAATGTCAGCTGTGTTGTTATTGTGGTTAATTTAACTTGGTTTTCCATGTGCATTGGGAAGTCTGTCCCTCCCCAGCAGAGCTCCCTAAAGGCAGAAATGGGTCTTAGTTTTTCTCAGGACCCTGAATGCCTACCCACTGGGCCTGACTCCGGAGAGCAGTAGTTGAGGCCTACCAGGTGGAGGGAAGTGCTTGGCCCATCTGCCCTGATCTCCCCACCCTGTGCTCATGTTCCCGGGGGCTGCTTCCTGTGCCCCATCTGAGCAAGCTCGCCTTCCCAACTGTGTTATCATCACAGATAAGCTGCATCATCACTCTAATGATGCTGATAACCACGTCCCACTCATTGTTCCAGTCACTGCCCCCAAGTGTCACCATACTATCAGTACCAAGCCACTGCTCAGAGTGTCAGAGCTGGGGGACACCTTGGAAACCATCTCCACAATCAGGTATTAGGAAACTGAGGACCAGAGAGGTTATCCATCTCACCTACGGCCACACAGCAAGTTGGAGGCAGCACTGGGATTGGATTCAGTCTCTTGACTTCCACTGGAGGCCTCTTCCTGCCACTTGCTGACTGTCACAGCTTTACCAGAACCGCTGTCGTTGCATGTGGAGGAAGACGGACAATAGCATTTACTGAACATTTACTCTGTGCAGGGCACTGTGTAGACTTTCGTGGGCATTAGCTCAGTCACTTCTCCCACTACACCTGGAAGAGGTGATATATGCTTTCCATTTCACAGGTGGGAAACTTAGGCTAAGAAAGGTGAAGTCACCTGATAAGTCACAGCAGGGGACGATGAAGCTGGAATTCAAACTCAGATCTGTCTGACTCCAAAGCCTGTGCTTTTTGTTCTGGCAGCTTCCCATGGACAGATGGGCGGGTAGGCAGGGGACCGCCAGCCCGGCATCTCTGTCCTCCCTGCGTTGTGGGCAGACGTGGAGGACACTTGGACAATCAAATTACAGTGACTGAGAACTGATGGATGGCCAGGGCTGGATTTTCCTGGAGGCGTTTCCACTGCCTCGGTGACCCAGCCCATGGCCCCTCCACCTGGGCAGGTAGGTTCCTGCCGCTGCCTGTGGATGACAGGGAGGGCTTGCAGTGGGCTGGGGTGGGCTGGGACTGGTGGAGCAGCAGGCACCAGGGCTGTGCTGCTGCCACGAGCCTCAGGCCAGTGGTGCCAGGAACAGGGCAGGAAGTGGTTTGTGGGGAGCGGTGACGAGGCTGAGGGCATGCGATGTGGCTCTGCCTGAGGTTTCTGCTCTGGAAACCTGACTCATGTGGATGAAGACCAGGCCCTCCTTCCCCAGGGGCCAGTTAGTGCAATTATAGCCCGGCCTGGCAGGGAAGAGGGAGGGTGTGCTCTGAGGGGAGGCCAAATCAGGAGCCCAAGGCCACCCCAGGGGTCAGTGGTTTCACCAAGGCGGTGGGTGGGGAGTGTGGGAGGGCAAGTCCATGCAGGCCAGCACTGCGCAGAGCAGCAGGAAGAAACCGTGGCTGTGAGCTCTACCGCGGGGAGGGCTCCCTGAGTCTGGAGTCTTTTAGTCTGATCCCCAGCTTGGTTCTGACTCACTGCGTGAACGTGGCAAAGCTTTTTCTTTCTCTGGGCCTCACTTTCTTTCTTTATCTCTAAAATGAGGTTTCCACCAGCTCTAAGAATTAGATGACTCTCCCCACCCCCCACCCATTCAAAGGCACACACAAACCACAAGGGAGCAAAACAACACGAAAACCACAGCTGACAAGTTGTAACAGCGGGATTGTGCTGGGCCCTGCTCCGAGCCCTTGGAAGGGATTCTATGCTCCTTCCAGCAGTCCCGTGTGTCCATTTCACAGATTAGGAAACAACCAGGGGCCCACACACTGCAGAGAAGGGGGATCTCGCCGGCAGCCTCACCTGCCCCAGTGCCCCCTCCCCTTACCCTAGTGCTACTGCATTGTTGCCTCCTTCTCATGCTACCTCCTTAGCCATTCGTCATGGATAAGACATTTCTCTCCCTGATTGTTCTGGAAAGAGGAGCACTGGACCCTGCTGCACAGATATTCTGATGTCTTCTGAGGTGTGTCTATCTCACCACCACATCATCTCTCCCCGCAACTGCTGTCCAATCCCTAGGATGGCAGGATCAAAGGGGACCTTATGGACCAAATGCGGTGGAGCTTTGGGAAGTTCTAAGGAGCTTCCTCAAGGAGTGAGTGGGGTGGAAGGGCTGCGTGTGTCCGGCTCTGAGAGCCCGGCGGCTGCTTCTACCAGGCCTGTGATCATCTATGTTCTGCACGCAGTTTTATGTGAAGAAAGTGTTGTCGTGCACAAAACAAGTTTGAATATCCCTGAGGGAATTTAACTTTCCCATTTAGTGGATGAGGAAACTGAGGCCCGGAGAAGAGAAATCACTTGCCCCTCAGACACTGGGTAGCAGAGCTGGGACTAGAACTCAGGTTGCTGACCCCTAGCTTGGTGCTTTGCACCTTCCTGAGCTCTGCCAGGCCTGCAGTCAGAACAGGAGTTGCCTGCTGTGAGCATGATGCAAGCTCTTTGGCTGTCAGACAGAAACTCCCAGCAGACCTTTTGGATTTTGTTAAGCAGAGAATGGCTACTAAATTAGGTGAAGCCCAGCTTGCATTTCCCCACAACTTTATTGAGATGTGATATATAATATTGTGTAAGTTTAAGGTGTACAACGAGGTGATTTGATACACATACTTAATTGAGAAATGTTTACACAATAGGGTTAGTTACCATCCATCACCTCACATAGTTACCACTTTGTTGTTGTTGTTATGGTAAGAACACTTAAGATCTCTTGGCAACTTTCAAGTATACAATACAGTATTGTTAAGATAGTCACCATGCTGAACATTACATCCCCGGAACTTAATTCATCTCATAACTGAAAGTTTGTACCTTTTGACCAACTCTCTCCTTACCTCCCCCTCCACCAGTCCCTGGTAACCATCAATCTATTCTCTGTTTTTATGAGTATGACTAGAGGCCAGGTGCACGAAATTCATGCATGGGTGCGGTCCCTAGGCCTGGCCAGCAATCAAAGTGTGAGTGTCTGGTGTGGAAGGGCAGGTCCCAGCTGACCTCTGGGCCCCCGCACGCCCCCCTCCACCTGAGTCACGGCACCTGAGTCCCCACACAGAGATGCGGTGAGCGCGGCCAGATGCGGTGAGGCCGGGGCGCAGTGTGGGGCTCTGGACCACCCAGCGGCACTGCCCGGAAGCCAGGCGGGTAGTGTGCTTTCTCCTGGCCAGCTGGCCTCACAGACTGGCTCCTGTGTGAACCCATGGGGAGCCCCACCGGCCCCTGTAGTCCTGGTGGATGTGGCCCGGCTCACCTGGAATAGGCCAGAGAGTGGGGGCTTTCCCCAGGTGCAAGCCCTGGCATCCTGGGGGAGGGTAGCAGGGGGAGTGAGAGTGAGCTGGACGAACACCCAGCATTCCCACTGCACCTCTGTCCCTGTCACCCCCACCCCCAGGTAGCTGGCGAGAGGTTGTAGACTCCCCTCCCCCATCCGGGCGCCGTGGGAGGTTGGTTGCTGCCACCCACCCCCAATTCCCCTTCCCAGCCCAGGGCCTGACCCCAATTGGGCGATCAGGGTCTGCCAGCTGTTGGTTGCCATCTGCAGGGCAATCGGGTCCCTGCTCACACCTGCCTTGGCCTAGCACCGCCCGCTTACCTTCTCCACCATCCCACCAAGGTCCTGCTCTCATTGGGGCCCATCAGGACCCACAGCACCTCCACTGCCGCCTGCTGCCAGCGCTGCTTCACAGATGCCACCATGTCCTATGCCTCCTCCTGGTGATCAGCGCACACCATAGCGAGTGGTAGAAGTCCTGGTCAAACAACCACCCAAGGGAACAATTTGCATATTAGGCTTTTATTATATAGGATGGTTTTAGACTTCACATATAAGAGATTATTTATCTTGCTCTGACTTATTTCACTTGGCATAATGCCCTCAAGGTCCATCGATGTTGTTGCAAATGGCAGGATTTACTTCTTTTTTATGACTGAATAATGTCCCATTATATATACACTAGAGGCCCGGTGCACAAAATTCGTGCACCTGGGGGGGGGGGGGGAAGAGGGTGTCCCTCAGCCCAGCCTGCACCCTTTCCAATCTGGGACCCCTTGGGGGATGTCCAACTGCTGGTTTAGTCCCTCTCACAATCTGGGACTGCTGGCTCCCAACTGCTCACCTGCCTGCCTGACTGATCAGCCCCTAACCACTCTCCTGCCATCCTGATCGATGCCTAACTACTCCCCTGCTGGCCCAATTGCCCCCAACTACCCTCCCCTACTGGCCTGATTGCCCCCAATTGCCCTCCCCTGGCAGCCTGATTTTGCCCCCAACTTCCCTCCCCACTGGCTTGGTTGCCCCTAACTGCCCTCCCCTGCAGGCCCGGTCACCCCCAACAGCCTTTTCCTGCCGGCCTGGTTGCCCCCAACTGCACTCCCCTGCTGGCCTGGTTGCCTCTAACTGCCCTCCCCTACTGGCCTGATCGCCCACAACTGCCCTTCCCTGCCAGCCATCTTGTGACCACATAGTGGCAGCCATCTTGTGCGAGGATGTGATGGTCAATTTGCATATTACCTCTTTATTATATAGGATGTATACTAGAGACCTGGTGCACAAAATTTGTGCCGGAGGGATGCATCCCTCATCCTGTCCTGTACTCTCTCGCAATCCAGGACCCCTCAGGGGATGTCCGACTGCCAGTTTAGGCCTAACCCTGTGGGATTGGACCTAAAACCGGCAGTTGGACATCCCTCTTGCAATCCGGGACTGCTGGCTCCTAACCGCTCACCTGCCTGCCTGCCTGATTTCCCCTAACCACTTTGCCTGCCTGCCTAATCGTCCCTAATCACTCTGCCTGCCTGCCTGATCCCCCCCTAACTGCCTCTGCCTGCCTGCCTGATCACCCCTAACCACTTGCCTGCCTGCCTGATTGCCCCAAACCACTCTGTCCGCCTGCCTGATCACCCCTAACACTCTGCCTGCCTGATCACCTCTAACCGCTTGCCCGTCTGCCTGATTACCCCTAACTGCGCACCTCCCTGCCTGATCACCCCTAACTGCTTTGCCTGCCTGTCTGATTGCCCCTAACACCTCTGCCTTGGCCCCCGCCACCGCGGCTTCATCTGGGAAGGACGTCTGGAATGACATCCAGAAGGCTGTCTGG
>NW_005871089.1:1172340-1287440 GCF_000147115.1 Myotis lucifugus | reverse complement strand
TATACACATTTTGTTTTTATCCATTAATTCATCAATGGACACCAGCTCCCATTTTTCTTTGGGGAAAGTGGAGTAGTTCTGGCCAGAAACAGCAGGTCTTCTGGAAAAGATAATGCCAGGAAGCAGTTAGTAAGAGTGTCTGCATACAGTAGGGACTCAAAGCTGCAAACAGGCTGAAACCACTGTTTGCCTGCACAGTCACCTTCCCACTGTCTCACCCACAGAAGACTTGGCTCAAGGTCAGGCAGGAAGGTCAGAATTTCCTCTCTATGGCACAAACCAGGGTGAGCATTCTTCCCTCTCCTTTGCACCTGGGGCTAAATATTATGGGGCACACTGGTTTGGGGGTACAAAGACCCCTGGCTCCAGAGCAGTGGTTCTAGTACTAAGTGTCACCAGCTCCTCTTTCTGGGTGTCAGTTTCCATCTCTGTGGAAGGGAGAGCTTGGATCAGATGGTGGCTCTCAACCCTGGTGTTCAGAAAATCACCTCAGCAGCTTTCAAACCATCCTGTAGCCCAGGCCTCAGCCCAGGTCAGCCATCAAAGTATTTTTATTGATGCCCAGTGATGGGTGCAAGCCACTGGGCAGGATGGTTCTGGGTCCCTGGCAGTTGGAACCCAGGACAGCTGCCTGGGTTCTCAAAGACCACTGGGAGCAGGGCTTTACTTCTCCTCCTAGCGTGAGTGTGGGAGCGTGAACGCATTGACTGAGCTCCCCTCTCTGCCAGAAGCTGAGCAGACATTGCTCTCCTGACATATAAAAGTGGCAAGTGGTGGCCACTGGGAGCTTGCAGAGAGGAGACCACCTGGGGGTTGGTCTCTAGGGCTGAGACCCCAGAAAACTCATTCTTCCCCCGCACAGGGCAGCCTGGGCCACACTGATTAGAGCAGGCCCCCAGGGAGCTCCGAGCTCTGAGGCAAACTTTTCCAGCAGGAGTCAGGCCATCCCAAAACTTAGGGCTCTCCTGTCCTGGATGAGGAGCCTGGAGAAGAGCTTGGGGACACAGTGGGAGACCTCCAGGGCCAGCCTCCAAAGTCAGACTCCCAGTATTCTGTTTAGGTTCTGCTGCCTGTGGGCCTCAGTGACTCATCTATAAACTGGGCCATGTCATCCAAGCCAACTCGGTATTAGGGAGCTGCTGTGGGGATTCTGATAAAGAGACCTTCAGAGAGAGGGTCAGGCAATACCAGGATTTAAAGTCTCAGGGTGATGCAGGGGGTTTGGGGAGGTGGAAGAGGGCATAGAGGGGATAAATGGTGATGGAAAAAAATTATAAAATAACGTCTTAGGGGGGATGGACAGAAGGGAAATAAAAGTTATGGGAGCAAGGGTCAGATGATATAAAGTTGGGAAAGCCAGACTCTTGGAGTCTTTATACAGAGTATCACCATGCAGACCCATCTATGTGTTTCAAATGAATAGAGGGGAATATTTTCAGTAATGAACCCCTTACATTTTTTTTTTTCCACAAGGATTCTGTGTTTATAAAGCACGGATAAATGGAGCTCGTGTGGCTAAAGTTGGGAACAGGTTCCTGGAGTTGCCACAAGCTCCATCTCCCCCACCCCAGTGGCCTAATCTATATATATATAACCCTAATATGCAAATAGACCAAGTGGCGGAACAACTGAACAACCAGTCACTATGACATGTGCTGACCACCAGGGGGTGCACGCAAAACATGGTGGGCATTGGCCGCTGCGAGATGGTGGAGCAAGGGCGCCAGACCAAGGCGGGGCACCAGTCGCTGTCATCGCTGCCTCTGGTGGTTATTGAAAATTCTTTGCTCTTGTGCACCATGATCCTGCCTGACGCTTGCACCCGCTGCCGGTGCCTGGCTCCAGCCTCGATCACTCAGTGCCGTCAGCAGGTGCGAGCAGTGACTGCTGGCCCCACTCGCCCCTGAGGGCTTCTCCACCTCCTCCTGCTCCTGAGGGGCGATCAGGGCAGCAGCTGCCACTTGCACCCGCTGCTGGTGCCAGTCCCAATCTTTCCGCACTGTCAATGGGTGCGAGCGGGGCCAGCACTGTCAGTGAGTGGGAGCGGCGGCAGTGGGAGCAGGGCTGCCGGCAGACAGGGGACTGGGGCTGCAGCGGGAGGGGCTGAGAAGGGGTGTGGAGGATGGCCCGAGACCCATCCCTGTGCCCACCTCAGCCTTGCGGCCCAGAGTTCCTTTGAAGGTGCACGAATTTGTGCACTGGGCCCCTAGCTTGGGAATAAGTTTGAAAACCATTGACCTAGAGCAGGAAGATCAGTCTTTTCCATCTCTTCCTTGGCTTCAGCTCAAGGGAAATGTATCAAATGCCGCAGGAGAAGTGGGTGTGGGCCTCAGGAAACACTCCCCGGGGCAGCAGGGTTGGAGGTGCTGTGCCTGGAGGACCCGGGGCTGCATCTGGGTCCTGCCTGGGGCAGCAGGTGAACACAGCCTCATGCTCCCAGGGGGAGGGCAGGAGGCCTTTCCTGCTCGGGCTGGGTCCTGTGCGGAAAGGGAGGCTTCTCCTAGGAAAGCTGGGCATTTGCACTTGGCTGGGTCCTCTGGGGGCACAGAGGCCTTGAAAGAGGAGAGAAAAAGCACCAAGTGACCTTCCTCCCTCTTCCCTCTGTCGACCTGGCTGCGGAGAAGGAGCAGGGACAACCAATCAGATGATAGGGGTGCAGAGGAGGAAGAGAGGGAAAGTCAGAACTGGGAGTGGAAACCCAGGGGCGAGTATTTGAGGAGAAGAACTGGGAAGAACAAAGGTGAGAAGAAACAAGATCCAAGGGAGCAGAGTGAAGGTGGAATCCACCGCCCCAGGGCCCCTGTGCCAGCCTTCCCGAACCACTGCTTCCCCGTTAGCTTAGCCTCCACTGCTTGTCAGACAAACCTTGGGACCAGAAGCACAGTACCCCTCCCTGCTCAGAGCCTGCAGTGGCTCCCAGCGTCTGTCTGGGTCTCCGCATCATCTCTCCTCTTCCCCACTTTGTAACTGGTTCCAGGCCGTTTCTGGAACCTCCTAACCTAGCTGCCATTCTCTCCCACCCACAAACGGCACCCAGTTTGGAAGTGCCAGATAAAGTACAGGACACTGTGTTGAATTTCAGATAAATAACAAATACCTTTTTAGTATAAGTATGTCCCAAACGGTGTGTGCCTTGTTTATGTAAAATTCATGTGCAGCTGCAGATGCTGTGCTTTCGTTTGTGGAAGTCTGACAGCCCCATCCCGTCCGTCCCTCCAGACCTGCTGTTTATCAGTCAGCTGCCCTTTGCTAATGAGCTCCTGGGAGAGGGGGAAAGCTATCTTGTAGGCATTTTATTTTAAATTAACTTATTTAAGTACATTTATTCTAAGTAAATAAATTCTTCAAGTGTAAATAAATCCATTTAAGTTGGGTGTTCTAATCTAGAGGCTGTGTTTCCCTATCACTTTCCTGCCTTTTGTAACCCAGAGGTTAGAGAATTCAGAAAAATTTGGAGGTGACCTTTTAAGTCAGAAAATTCAAGTTCAAGTGTAGAATCTGTCATTAATTCTGTGACTGGACTCCAGGAGCTTCTTTCACTGCTCTGGCCTCAGTTTATTCATCTGTAGAAAGGAGCTAAGTCCCTGTCTGCCTCCCAGGTGGCTGTGGGATTCATGTCATGAGCACATCTGAAGAGCTAGCCACGTTCGGGGTTTCCTTATTAAGGCCCTGCTGTCTGGGGTTCCAGGATCGCCTGGAGTAGAGGGCTGGGTAGTGCAGTCAGAATTTGTCCCCATTTGTGGCTTGACCCTGATTGCCAAGCCTCTTGGCCTCTTGGGCCTGCTTGCAGTTCAAGGTTATGGTCACCAGGGATCAGGCTTGCACACTGATGGCTAAGCTCTGCGATACTCAGCGGCCTCCAGTCTTAAGCAAGAGGGGAAGTGAGCATGGGGTGTGGGTCTGTGGCCTGCAGTTCTGGAAGGACAGCTGTTTTTCTCTCTTGTATTTACATTCTGCTTGGTACCCCCTGGAGGGCTCATCTCTTTGGCCCTCATTAGGACACCCCATGAAAAAAGCTGGGTTAGGTGGCTGGGGTTTGGAGAGAATTATGGGCAGCGAGTTTGAAGAGAATTGGGTTCTCATTCCAAGTCTGCCTCTTTCTGCTGTTCTTGTGGGTGACATCGCCTCCTAGGCCTCAGTTTCTTTTTCAGTAGAATGGGGTAGTACTGCCTCCCTTGCAGGGTGTGTGTCAAGATCTGGTGAGTTGAGGTGTGGCTATTATGTAGGGCTGACATCTCTAGGCCAGACCAGCCCCTGTCTAGAATGGCTTACATTGAGGTGGAGACATTATAGAAACACAGGAAAAGAACTGGGTACAAGGGCACCATGTTATCCTTGGCCAAGTCCTGGAAGTGAGCACAGAGCTCTGAGGAGGGAGGGAGTGCTATAGCCCAGAAAGGGTAGTTCACTGGCCTGATCCCTGAATGCCTGGCAGACAAGCTCAGGGCTTATTGGCAGAAAGCTGAGCTGGGCTCTGTAGCATTTGTGCCCTGGAAATCGGCAGTAGATCAGGCAGGTGTGCCAATGAGCCTGATCACAGCATATCGGCTGCTGGGCCCTGGACTCAGATGCAGTATATTTGCTGGATCCCTGCTCTCATTGTGGGAGTTTATTTTGGAGGCAGACACGGATGCTTCCAGTGCAGTGTGGTGAGCAGCAAGGTGGCTACAATCTTTTGTCCAAGCACCAGACCCAGCACCCAGAGAAGGCTTTTCCTGCTCACAGCTGCCTGGGCTGCGTCAAGAACCTCACACATCCACCCCTTTATTGTGTAGGGAGAATGGTAGACCACCCTGGGGTCCCTGGAAGAGCTGGTGTCTTTGAACTGGGCCCACACTTGCTAACAATCCTGTCTGTCGCCCTCCCCCCCAACCCAGCCTTGCTGAAGGTGGGCCACCATGTACTGGACTCTGTTCTCTGGCCCCAGTGTGGTGTGGCTGGGCTGTCCCGAGAAGCAGTGCTCTTGGGGTGGGTCCCATGGCGCTGATGGAATGCCCTCTCAACCCCACTGGGTTGCTGCGGTTTCCTCATCAGCAAAAATGACTCCTCACCCACAATTGCATCAGTCTTTCCACAGAAGGAGCGAATCACATTGAAATATGTGGCTACAGATGTGCCCTGTGCTCTGGTTAGGGGCTGGTGGGGCAAGGCCCTGGTGGAGTTTGGGGCTGACCATGCTTGAACTTGAACTTGGAAGGAAGAAGCAATCCAGGAGGGAAATGCCAAGGTGTGTGTGTGTGTGTGTGTGTGTGTGTGTGTGTGTGTGTGAGGGGAGGGGGTAAGTAGGTGTGAGAGGATGTGAAACTCATCCACTCAGGCAGGGGAGGGGACTGAAGCCAGTGGCCGGTGACCTTGACCATTACCACACTGGGAACCATAGGGCTTACCCACACCAGCCCTACCCCTACCACCAAGAGGAAAAAAAATAAAGAGAAGGAGCTTGACTCATCCTCTAACACATTGCAGTGGCCTGGGGGAAACCAGGCAGCTGAGTTGATTTCATTTCTTCTTCTTTCTCTGATTTGAACTCCGTGGCTGGCTTCTCTTTGAGCTGACAGGTAGCGGCAGGAGCTGAGGCTTCCAACCTCAAGACCAATTTCTTCTCTCCCTCTGCTTCACAGGCCTAGCCTACAGCTGCTTGGGCAGAAACTATCTTTAGGAAGAGGCGAAGAATCCAACTGCTTGGGGTTTTTATTATCCCCCCAGAGGCAGAAAGAAGTATCCTTCTCCCCTCCAGGTGCCATGAGCTATTCTGCCTGTTTTCCAGGTGGAGAGGATGAGGCCCGAGGGGCATTTAGTGAGCACTTTGCTTCCTTCCTGCCTTTCTGAACCCACAGCACAACGTAGCGCATTGCATCAGAACCACAGGCTCCATCAGCCCGGCCAGCAGGACAAGGGCAGAGGTGGGTGGCAGGGTCTTCTCTGCGGGGGAAAGAGTATGTGCAATGGCTCAGAGGTGGCTCGGCAAAGACTCTGGAATAGGATTGGGGTTCCAACCTCACCAACTCGAGCAGAATAAAAATGGACAATGATATATGGAGGCATAGAACACAGTGGCCTAAAACACAGGGCCCACACAGGTGAGGTCATGCCTGGAGTGTCCCAAATCCACACAGATTTGCCTGTGTGAAAAACTAGTGTAAGCCACTGAAATTTGGGGAGTTTTTTGTTACCACAGCACAACCTACCTATCCTGGCTATACAAATGCCAAAGTAAGGAAATGGATCCTGAAGGCCATGGGAAGTAAATACACTCTCAGAATGGTAGTGCCTACACCCTACATTGGGGGTAAGAAGGTGATCTATCTCCCCTCTAGATTGTAAATTTATGGGTGCAGAAATATATTTGGATTTTTTACCACTGAGTATACCTGGGCCTAGAACATGATCAGGGCTCATAAGAGATTTTTTCCTTTTTTTCTGCCTCTGGTTTCTTGTCTTTCCAATTTATTCTTCCTGTGAACGTCACTTGCTCCCTCCTTCATATTTTAATTTTGTCCACAGATATTTACAAAGAGTCTGCTATGTCCTGGCACTGTGCTTTGCATGTTATCTCACTTTTGCACTAATCTTGACAAAGAGGCACTTATTCCATTTTCCAGATGAGGAGTGTGAGCCCTGAAGCCTTTCCCTTTCCCTTCTATTTGCACCCTTCCTTCATTCTTTTCATCTCTATTGGGTACCTCCTGGGGGCCAGAAGACAGTGTTAGAGAGGAGGAGGAATGCATGAACCTTGGTCTGGTGGGCTGGCTATCGTGTCTGCAGACGAATGCCATCCAGTGTAGTGCTTTACCAGAAATATGCAGAGTGCAATGCACATGGAGGACCCTTGAGCTGGGACTTAGGAAATGTCTCCAGGAGGACAAGGGTGGAAGTGGGGTGGAGCGGTAGCTGGTTTGGCTCAGTGGATAGAGCGTTGGCCTGTGGACTGAAGGGTCCCGAGTTCGATTCCGGTCAAGAGCACATGCCTGGGTTGTGGGCTCAATCCCCAGTAGGGGGTGTGCAGGAAGCAGCTGATCATTGATTCTCTCTCATCGATGTTTCTATCTCTTTCTCCCTCTCTCTTCCTCTCTGAAATCAATAAAAATATATTTCAAAAATTAAAAAAAAGAATGTGATGGAGGAAGCAGCATGTGTAAGGGCAAAGAAGGGTAGAGAACTTGGTCTATTTAGGGAATAGCAACTAACTCAATACGACTGCAATATAAAATGAGTAAGGAAGACTGCTGGGAGGTAAGGCAGGAAGAACAGGTAGGGCCTAAGTTGTGACATTTAAAACATTCAGAAAGTTAAAGAGCAAGAACATTTATCTTGAAAGCCAACTGTGATGAATTGGTGGTAGCTCCTTGGAGCACTATGTTAAGAAGGATTCTGAAGCTGTCTCTGGTGTTTTTGGAAAGAATGCTGTGATCAATTGGTGATGTCTTTCATGGGGTTAGAGTAACAGCCAGTATGTCATGCATTTTCCAGCTTCACTTAGGAGTTGTGGAACAATGGGAAGATTGTGAGGAGGAAAATGATGGGGCCTGGAGATCAGATTAGATAGAGAGATATACCTTACCTAACAGCATGGAGCAAATGAATGGAAGAGATGTGGTTTGAACTCAGTCTGTCTGGTAACAAAGCCTGCATCCTCAAAACATCCCTGTATTCTGGGAGATCCATTTCTTTCTTGGCCCATGAAAGAGTATTTTAATGTGGAAGCACCCTGTTAGTTTTGATAATGATCTTTCTTTTGGCTGCTTCTTGCTTTCATCTCTTCCTTTCTCTTATTAACTCCTCCTCCCTTGTGCACATACTCATTATCTTGTACCTGGACCATCTTGGCTATGCCCTGCTCAAGGAGGGCTGTGGCTTGCCGGTGTGCCATGAATCCTACTCAGCTGTAAGGTCAAACCTCAATCAATGGGTAAAACTTTTTTTAAAAATATATTTTATTGATTTTTTACAGAGAGGAAGGGAGAGAGATAGAGAATTAGAAACATCGATGAGAGAGAAACATCAATCAGCTGCCTCCTGCACATCTCCTACTGGGATGTGCCCGCAACCAAGGTACATGCCCTTGACTGGAATCGAACCTGGGACTTTTCAGTCCGAAGGCCGACGCTCTATCCACTGAGCCAAACCGGTTTCGGCTAAAACTTTTTATTTATGTTTTTGGTGCAACTATTAAGGGGATGTCTGCAAACAGAATATTGAGCTGAATGTAGAACACTGCAAGCTTATAAGGTAATATCCAAGGATGATGGCAAGGAGGCTCTGCTCATCATGATAACTCGGGGCTCAGGCTGAGAGAACAGCCACCACCTGGAACCTTGCCTGTCCCACACCAGCCTGGTGCATCTCTCACCTGCTCAATCTGGAAGTGACTTCCGTTAGTTCTGCTCATAACTTATTGGCCAGAACTAGTCACATGGCCTCACCAACCAACTAGCAGGAGTCTATCATGTTCCTGGAAGGTAGGGAGCCAAAAGGATGTGGCGAGTAGGTCTACTGGGTACCACAGTATACCCAGTCCTACGGAGCCTTAGAGGGAGTAGATGATGAGTAAATTTTTAATGAAATATTTTCCAGCCCCACTAGTCTACCCAAAATAACTTGCTAAGGCACCAGTGATCTCCATGTTGCTACATCTGGTAGACACTTTTTGGTCCTCATCTCCCATAACACTGCACTTTTATTCTTTATATATGCCTCTTGGCTTCAGGATGCAACAATTACCAGACTTTCTTCCTACCTCTTGGGTCACTGCTTCCCTGCTCCTTTGCAACTTTCCCCTCCTCTATCTGGCCTTACATTTTAGGGTGTCTCAGGGGATGGACCTCTTTTCTCCTCACTAAACTCTTCTCAGCAGATTTCATCCACCACCTTGAGCTGAACTATCTCCTCAATTGTCACTGGACTTGCCTTTTTTTTTTTTTTTTTTTTTTTTTTGCACCATGCTCATGTATCTCACTGTCTACTTGAAACTTTTCAACATCATCTCAAATTTGGTATATTGAAAACCAGAGCCATGACCTTTCTCCTTCTACTCTGGTCCCTATAGCTGGCCCTGCTTCCAGGGTTCCTTACTTCACTAAATGGCAACACAGCCTACCAGCTTCACAGTGCAGAAACCCTTGCCCTTTCTTCTCTCTCCAATACCCTTTCAATTTAAATTCCTTACTGAGCCCCATCAATTTTACTTCTTCAATCTTCTCCACACCATTCTCCACACTTCTTCACCCTTCTCTTTCTTCATCACCAATTCCATTTCTTCTATCTCCATCACTAGTCCCCATGGCCACCACAGAGTTCCATCTGATTTCTGTAAGTCCCCCCCAGTGGTCTCCATGACCATTCTAGTTCCACCTTTATGTTCTTCCTGCTGCAACTACAGGGATTCTTTCAAAATGCAAATTTGATTACACATCTTTCTCCCCCAAACACTTTAATAGCCTGCCATTGCTCTTAGGAAGTAGATAAAACTCTCATGCAATGTTGGGGAGCACACGAGACTTGGTTGAAAAGTTTGTAAGGACGACATTCTGAGAAAAGGGAAGTATGTGGAAGGCTTCCTGCCCTGTTTATCAGAATTCCGACTTAGGGGAAACTTAAGGGAGTGTCGAAGGAGGCGCCCCTAATTATTCCTTGACCTTTCCACACAAGCCTGTGCACATGCAGACCCCCGGTGTTTACTGGAATCCTTATGCTTAATTCCTGAATGCCCTTGCCTAGAGGACAATGTAAACATGTATCCTCCCAAGATTACTCACCCTACTGATTGTATCTAAAGATAAAAATTCCAATAAAAGCCTAACGAGGCTTCCTGGTCACTTCGGCCAGGCCGTCCCTTAGCCTCTCTTTCACAGCAAAGGCTGTGTCAGAGTAATCCATTCATTCATCGCTCAGGGTCTGCTGGTCAGTCCCGGCAATGTAAGACATGCATGGTGCATGGTCAGGTCTCTGCTTGCTTTTCCTCTTACCTTACAACCATTACGGTGCCTGGCACATAGTAGGCACTTGGTAAATAATTTTTTTAAAAAAAATATTTCTTTATTGATTTCAGAGAGGAAGGGAGAAGGAGAGAGAGATAGAAACATCAATGGTGAGAGAGAATCATTGATTGGCTGCCTCCTGCACGCCCCCTACTGGGGATTAAGCCCGCAACCCAGGCATGTGCCCTTGGTGGGAATCGAACCTGGGCCCCTTCAGTCCACAGGCTGACGCTCTATCCACTGAGATAAGCAGGCCAGAGCTTGGTAAATACTTTTTTAATGGTATAAGAGAAATTGGCATTTACTATTTAAAAGCAGCAGAGGTAGCCTGGGTGGCTTTCCTGGATACTGAGGCTGGTTCAGAGCCCCTTGGCAGGGCTGACAGGCACTGATGTTGAGTTCTGAGCAGCTGGCTCAGGTGCACAGGGTGCACCTTTGATGTTCCCTCTGTTCAGGATTGGAACCCAGGCTGCCTGAGCTAAGGTCCAAGCGCTTTGTGTCTTTGCTGTTCTGCCACTGCACGGGCACAGAGGAGGTGTCAACATGTCGGCCAATAGTATTAGTCTTAGACTGCCTGGCGGGGGACCCAGAAGAAATGGGGAGAAAGGCTGCAAGCTGGGGCAGACTTACTCATGGCCACCTTCTTTCATTCTGTGAGCTCCTGGGGCTGGGGTTGGGGCCCCTACAGGGTAGGCTCAGGGGCAATCTCTATTTCTGGAGCTGGGGATGAGTCAGCAGGTTCCTGTGGTCTGAGGCCGTCATCAGGAACCATGGCAGTCATTTGTGTCTTGTGGCTTTGAGGTCTGGGTCAGAGGGTGTGGGATCCAGAGATCCTTGGGCTACTATGGGAGATCTTAGCCTGTTGGGATGCAGAGGGTGCAGGAGGGATTCTGGGGAGCCCATGGGGTGAGGAGGGCGAATGCTGGATCTCCAGAAAGAATGAGGACTCTGAGTGCAGAGGGTGTCATTTCATCTTCTCATGTCCTGAGGAAACCTGCTCCCATTACCTCCAGCTTACAGAAGAGGCAACCAAAGCTCAGAGAATTTAAGGGACTGGCCCAAAGTCCCACGGCTGTTGGTACCAGGCCTGCCTAATCCCCAAAGCCACCTTCTTCCCCTCCCAGGCCACCCGCCTAGAGATGGCAGCTCTTCCTCTTCTCTGAGGGCCGAGAGGAAGAGGAAGTGGGAGGCGAGCGGTCAGCTGCTTGTCGGCACCCGGACAGGAGAAGGGTTTGCCCCATGGTTTAAGCGCGGGCACTGGGTGCAGGGGCTTCTCCTGGGGGGGGCAGGGGTGGGAAGGAGGGACTGAAGGAGGGGTGCTGAGGCCCCTAAAAAGTAGCCAAGGTGGACACTGCCACCACTCTGGGCCTGAAGGGGCCGGGGGAACAGGGCTGTGAGGGCCTGGGGAGAACTAGACTCCTGGAGGAGGGGCTGCGGTCACGGAGGGTCCAGGGACTGCCAGCAACATACCAGGTGTTTCCTTCACCTTCTCACCTCAGCTGGGCCTCTCTTTGGCTGACTATCCCCGCCCCCCCCTCGCCAAATCAGCAGTCAAAGGAGTCTGGGAGGGTGCAGTCCTGAGGCCAATCTCCGGGGGACAGAGCGTGGGGCAGGGACAAATGGAGATTAACCCCCATGGAGACCCAAGGCGGGGGGGAGGCTGTAGAAATAAAGACCTCGCAGGGCCAGACAAGCCTGGGAGTGAGTCTGCATGTGGGTGTCTCCTTTTGCTCCTGCCCCACCCCCTAACAGGAGGGCAGTCAGCTGGCCTGCCTCCCTCTGAAGCAGTGGCAGTGTCTGCCGCATCGGCCTGCAGGCTCTTCCTGTGTGTGGTCCTAGACCAGTGATGGCGAACCTTTTGAGCTCGGCATGTCAGCATTTTGAAAAACCCTAACTTAACTTAACTCTGGTGCCGTGTCACATATAGAAATTTTTTGATATTTGCAACCATAGTAAAACAAAGACTTATATTTTTGATATTTATTTTATATATTTAAATGCCATTTAACAAAGAAAAATCAACCAAAAAAATGAGTTCGCATGTCACCTCTGACACATGTGTCATAGGTTCACCATCACTGTCCTAGACTCCCAAGGCCGTGGCAGGGCGACATCCCACTGGGAGAGCCAGGACTGGGCCTCACTCACATGCTCTCCTGGCCGCTTCTTCGCCCTCTTCTCCCTCCCTCCCTCCCTCCCTCCCTCCCTCCCTCCCTCCCTCCCTTCGCCCCACTGTCTCCCTTCTCTCTGTCTGTCCCCTGTGTTTCTCTCTGGCTCCTCTCTGTCCCTTCTCCAGGCTCCTTCTCCTTTCTGACTTGGGGTGTCTGACTGGGCAGGGGCTGGGGGGCTGGCGAGCTGGCCTGGAAGCCAGCCTGAGAGCAGCTTGCAGGGCTGACACTGCAGGGCCCAGGTGGGCTCCTCAGCCAGCAGAGCAGGGAAGGGCACTTGGCTGGCTGAGTGCCCACCTGCTGGGCACTTGGCTGAGTGCGGCCTGTGGGGGGTGGGGCGGGCTGGCCCTGGTGGGGCAGAGGCTCAGGGATCAGAGAGAAGACAGCCTGCCTCCGCTGTCCTGGAGGCAATTAATCTCGGGAACTGGGCTGCTCCTAGGTGGGGCATTAAATACTTATGAATTAGTCAGTTCACGATGTTTTCTGAGCAGTAAGTTTTCATGATGTGTGTTTGGTGAGCGAGCAGGCTGCCCTGCCAGGGCCCGCTGCCGCATAATCCACGTGTCGTCCCTCCCACCACACTCTGATAAATCACTTTGCCCTGATAGTGGGGAGGTAGAGAGGCCGCTCTGTGTGGTAGTGAGGGGCTGGGGTGGAAGGGAGGCTGAGGAAGGGTAGGGAGGGGTGGGCTGAGAGTAGGGACTGGGCTGGAAACCCTGCCAAGGAGAGACAGAGTGACTAAATCCTAATCGTCTTCTCAAGCAGATGCTCTGGGTGATGCTGGGGCCTGAGGAGCCTGAGCAGGGGCTGGGCCGAGCGCTCCATGTGGCCTCTGTGGCTCGCCCTCCAGTCTGGAAGCTGGCCTCACACTGGCTGTTGGGAGTGTGGTTCCAGGCAGAGCGGCTCATTTCTGCGTGCCAGACCGCTGAGGCTGGGCTGCTCAGGTGCTGGCTGATGGGACATGGCCTTCAGGTCCCCTCTCCCTCCTCCTCACCAATCCAGGAAGCAATATAAGGAACAGGCTTGGCTTCCTCTGCTGGTTCCCATTTAGCAGTGAGTTACTGAGTCACTCTGAACCTTCACTTCCTCATCTGCAGAACAGGGGTTAGAAATAGGACAAGTCCTGGCCGGGTTGGTTGGAGCGTCATCCCGTGCACCAAAAAGGTTTCTGGTTTGAGTCCCAGTCAGGGCACATACTTAGTTTGCAGGTTTGGTCCCCAGTTGGGCACATAGGAGGAGAGGGGTACAGCCAATCAATGTTTCTCTCTAGAATTGATGTTCTCTCTCTCTCTCTCTCTCTCTCTCTCTCTCTCTCTCTCAATATCAATAGGAGAGACATGTCCTCTGTTGAGGATTAAAAAGAAAAAGAGAAATCGGGGTAAGACTCTGATGCTCTCGGGCGGGATAGTGTTAGTTCAAATGCCCCGGGAGCCCTGGGTGCCACCCTTCCCCATGAGTTTCCAGAGGACTCTTCATGTCACAAGAGCAGAAGGGCCGCAGTGACCTGTTACAGATCTGGCACCTTGGTGCCTGGCACAGAGCAGGACTCTGGGAGTTGCTGCCCCTTAACCTATACCAGCCCCAGACAAATCTTGCTCTGTCCTGTCAGGGGGTGGGAACAGTTGAGGGAGGGCCAGACCCAGGGCAGGAGAAGGCACTTACCCCCAAACCTAGTGCCCCAGCCAGCCCGAGGCCTCCTAGGCCAGATCAGAGGCTCAGCTCAGCTCAGCTCCCATGGGAGGGAGAGGAGGACAGGAGCTCCATGCCTACGAAACTCTGAGCGACTCCCTTCGCCCTTGACTCAGCCAACCTGAGCTCTGATCAGACACTGACCACCTGATAACAACCCCCAGGCGTCTGAGCCAGGACAGGAGAGCACTCCTGGGGGAGGAACGGCGAGTGCCGAGGTGGGGAGGCATGCACTGTACCTTTTCAATGTTGATGGAATCTGGTTAAGCAGATTTCAAGATGCAACTAGAATGGACACACGGGACTGACCAAAAGAATGACTCAGCAGTGTGAAGACAGGAGGGAGGAGAGGAAAGGGGTGCTGATTCTGTAGTCACCCAACCCTGGCCGCAGGGGCACTGAGCTCTTCTGGGTGGCAGAGGTGCTAGTGAGGGGCTGGAGCACGGAGTTGAGACCATGGCCATTCATGTGCTTGGAAGCCGAGGGCTAGTCATTCTGCCCTTTGGAGCATGACTTCAACATCTATAAACTTAGCCCTGACCAGGAGATTACCTTAATTAGCTGTTGCATCATTGGAAACCTCTTTGAGGTGAGGTGAGGGAACAGGGGAGAGAAGGCCTCAGCAGCCTGTGCCCTCAGCGAGACCCCAAACCAGAGCCACTGGTGCCTCCTATGTCTCAGCAACGCCCCCTCCCCCCCGACCTCCACTCCTGCCCCTCTGGTTCACTGTTCCTGAACCAACCAAGGGGCGCCTTTAAAAAACACCCCGATCTAATCATGCTGCTGCTTAAAACTCGTCAATGGCTGTCCCTTGCTGTTAGTATGAAGCACCAATTATTTTCTTGGCCCATAAGGCTCTGCTAAGTTCTCTGCCCTCGGGCCCTGGCTCCATGGGCTCCCGGCTCCCTGACCTCTGTCAGCTTCCAGCACACCATCCTCCTGGCCCAGAATCTTTGCTCCCTCTGCCAAGAATGCTTTGCCCACTTAATTCCTACTCATCTCTCAGGCCTGTCAGGCCAGGCCAGACCCTCTGCCCCACGCTATAGCCACCGTGGACTTCTCCTGGAGGTATTAATCACCCCATAAGCCCACCTACTCACCTGGTGCACTCAAAATGTTATTTAAGGAATGATGAGTCTGAGACGGGAAGAGCATTAGAATCAGACAAGTCTGGGTTCAACCCCCCACGCTGTCACTTACTAAGCGTGGGACCTACCAGTATGTATGAATCTCAAAGGGAGAAGCCTTTCTTTCCTCATCTAGAAGCTATTTTCCTCACAAAGCTGTAGAGGCCATGAACCCAGCCACACTCAGGTGGGTTCCGGCTACATTATGGGGTCACCTAACATCAGCTCTTGGCCACTTCCCTCCGCGGGGCCAGGCACATGCTTCCAGCTGGGCCATGGAAGCAGGAAGCTGCCAAGGGGCCATGTTGCCGGGAGACCTGGTCCCCCACTCTCTCTGTCCTCTAGCTGCCCCCCCCCCCCCCCCCCACCGTGGGAACAGAGCAGCCTGGGGAGGGGTGAGGTGTGCGGTTTCACTTTCATAGTTTTCAAACAAGAAGACAAAAAGAGGAAAAATGAAACCAGTGGAGAGCGGTAGGGACTCGTTCTGCCGCTTCAGGCACCGTGGGCCTAGGGTATTTATTTATTTTTTAAGTAACTGACTCATGAGTCAGTCTGTTGGCCTGGTGGCAAAAAGGAACCCACTCTCAAGGAAATAGCTGAGGAGCGGCAGGCCCGGCGCCAGCACACGCTCCGGGCCAGCCCCGCCAACGGGAGCTGGGGCTCCTCGCGCTGCTCTCCAGACCAAATGCCAAGCGCATCTGAGCTCCTTCAATTGCCTCACAATCCTGCTCGCCGCCAGCGCATGTTTGCCATAATTATACAGCGTCTAAAGGAGAAGCACAGAGACGTGTTGATTTTGGCTGCGGCCCGGCTGCGGGTGGGGTGACCTGGGCCCTGGCGGGGTGTGGGAAGGCGCGGCCGCCGGTGAGGACGTGACCAGCTGGAGCAAGTGTTGAACCGGGGCCATTGCGGCCAGAACCGCGGCCTCTGCCTCGCTCCCCTGCCAGCTGACTTGAGCCGGCTTTCTTTGGAGAATGACCCGAAGCAGAACAAAACGAGGAACTGGAGTTCCTATAAAAAGCAGCTCGCTCCGCTCTGTCCTCCAGCCAAGTCCCCTAAGGATAATCATCTCTGAAGCTGGCCGCCCCTCCCTCCCAGGTCACTAACAACCTGCTCATTGTCTCTCCCTTGTCTCTGCGAGGAAACATCTTGGCTTCAGAGAGGCCCATTCACAGGGGCGGAGAGCTGCGCCGTCCCAGCCGCACTTCCTGCCCGGACGGGCTGTGCTGGAGGTCGGCCAGAGTGCGCTGGAGGAGAGCCCTGCGGAGTGGAGGACCCTGGCCTCAGCCCAGGGGCTGCCACTAATGTTCTCCGAGAGGCGGACAAACTACTTACTCTTGTGGAGGTTCAGTTTCTCCATCTGTTATTTAAGGGATGAGCTAAAGCTGTGGTTTCCATACTCACCTCTTTTTAATTTTTAAAATGTTGGCCAACACTTCTTTTCAAGGGAATTTTACATGGACCCACAGGGCAGAAAGCAGAACTGCTTGGTGGGAATGGGGGCTACATCCCACAGCCCCATTCACTCAGCACTTCCTGCCCTGCCCTCCCCTGCCCTCCCCTCCGCTCCCCTCCGGAGATGCCCTAGGTCCTGGAGGAAGCCTTGGGTGCTGGGGAGCACAGTTGGAAAGCCAGGGGCCCTGTTCTCAAGGCCCTGCCAAACTTCAGGTGAGGAGGAGACTCCGCCTCTGCTGAGGTGAAATCCCCAGAGAGCTGGCTTCACCCTGGGGTGGGAGGTAAACTCTAGAGGATGACAGCCCGTAGTAACAACAGCAGCAAAAGTGATTTTGCTCCCGTTGAAGTTTCTTGAGCAGCTGGCAGGCTGCCACAAATGTACTTACGCGGAAAATCACCAAAAAAAAAAAAAAAAAAAGATATAATCTGACAGATTTTTCACAGACTTAAATATTCATGAATTAAAGGAATTGGCAGAATTTTCTACATTATTAGCTTTCATCGTGGCTGCAGGAGCAGTTGGTATGCTGGCTGCTCTTCAAGATCCATTAATCTCGTCCATCATAAGAGCAGCCATTTTAAAATTGGCTTTTTTTTTTTTTTTTTTTTCTGAGTGATGGTGCATGGGGGAGATGGGGATATCAAAACGCTATTCCAGTTTAAAGGTCCAGCCGCTCCTCACTTTAAAATCAGCAGGGAAAGCCAAGCAGCATCTCAGCAGGAGGGGGTCAGCGTGGCTCCAGACCAGAGGCGGCGTCCCTCCCCACAGGACATCACGTGTTGGGCCTGCTGGGCCGGAACTCTGGGCCAGGGACTGGCAGGGGGTTAGGACAACTTTCTGGGAAGCTGAGACCAAGAGACCCAAATAGGGGCTTCTGGGTAAGGATGACATTTAGACCAAATAGCACAGTCTTCCTACCAGATGGCCCTCGGGCGCAGGACTGCAGAACAGCCAAGTACTAACATTAATTATTTACTGCATACATGCTATGAGCTGGGCTCTGTGCTATACACGCTTCATCTCATTCTAGCATCAAAGAACTTGGAAGACAGGTATATGTATGTAATAACTGAGGAAATGAGTCAAGAGAAGTCAAATCAGTGTCCAAGGTCTCACAGTCAGTGAATAGCAGAGTCACGATTCAAATTCAAGACTGTCCCCAGAAGTACTGAGAACATGTCCTGTTAATTGCTGACCTATGGCACTTTGAAGGGACATTTTCCAAACATCAGAATCTGCTCTGAGGAAGGTGCTTCTTTAAAAGCATAGAGCAAAACTGTGGGATAGGTCCTTCCTTCCTTCCTTCCTTCCTTCCTTCCTTCCTTCCTACCTTCCTTCCTTCTCTCCCTTCCCCTTCCTTCCTCCCTTCCTCCCTCCCTTCCTTCCTCCCTCCCTTCCTTCCTTCCTTCCTTCCTTCCTTCCTTCCTTCCTTCCTTCCTTCCTTCCTTCCTTCCTTCCTTCCTTCCTTCCTTCCTTCTCTCCCTCCCTCCCCTTTCCTTCCTTTCTTTCTTCTACCCTTTCCTCCTTTTCTCTCTCCCTCCACCCCTCCCTGTTTTAAAATGAGGCCTCAGACCAGCAGATGGTTGCCATTGAAAAGGTAGTTTATTGCACAGGATTCTGGAGAGGAGGGCATGCCACACCATGCAGGGCACATTGGGAAGTACTAGCATCAGTCAGGAGGCAGAGGGAGTGAGGGGAAAACGTGGACAAGAGTGTTTAACGTCGTTTCCAAGGTAAGGACTAGGCGGGGCAGGGCCGCAGGGTTAGAATAGCTAGTTTGAGTAATGTCAGCAGACTATGACACAGGGCTGTCTCTAGTTGTCTAGTGCCAGGCTCTGGGTGGCTGGGGAAGGTGGATGTTTGCCTAGAGTGTGGGAGCCTGGTAAAGGGGGTGGGGTGGGATATGGGCATGGTGTACTCACAAGCAGGTTGCTTATGAGCTCTAGAGGTTGACTATACTTAGGAGGTGCAGTCTCTCCAGAGCCTGCAAAGCCCCAGATGTCAAAGCATCAGACGTACAGAAAATAAAAAGGCATGATTGATATACTTCTTCCTATCCATCAATCCCTCCACCCACCCATGTGTTTACCGAGCTCCCGCAAGTATGGGGCTGAGCTAGGCCCTGGGCCTCTCTGCAGGCCTTGCCCTGATTTGTTTCTCAGGATGGTGCTGAGAGGTACATGCTCAGTAGAGCCTGCTCCTTACTTGTCTGCCTTCACTCACAGGCAGAGTTCTGGGACCTTATCAGGATTTTCCCAGGTCAATTTCTGCATTCAGGTTTGCCTTGTTGCGTATGAGTCAGGAGTGAAGGAATTGCAAAGGGGGGCTGTGGTTAGATGCTATCCGAAATATTTAACACCCCAGAGGCAGAGGAGCCAAGCAGCCTGAATAGCCAGATGGGTGTATGTGTTTGGGGGAATGAAACCTGCCTGGATGAGCCCAGCCCAGCAGTGCTGCTCAGATGGCAGTGAGGGGTGGGGATAGGGGGTGGGGCAGGGCAGTGCTCCCGGACTGCCTGCTTGGGACGAGCACTCTCTCTGGGTGCCTGAATGTTTGTTGTGGTTGAGGAGTGATAACTATGTGCGGACAGATTGATGGGGGAGCTGGTGTTTGGGCAGCAGTTCTTAACATTTATCATCAACAATAATGATGATTAGTCATCATAATAATTAATGATTATTTACACTTGTATGGTGCTTATTTGTGCAGTATTTACTCTATGCCAACTGCTTTATAACAGCTTATAATTGTAGCCAAAGTTGGCTGAGCTCTGCTGGGGACCACCTGGTCACTGCTGTGCTTAGGGCTGTCCGGACATTACTTGTTAGTCCACACATCATCCCTGTAAGGGAAGGACAGAGTTTGAGCAACTCCTCCAGGGCCGCACAGTGTGTGAGAGGAAGAGGAGGGTCTCAAAATTCAGTCTTCCTGACCCTGAGGCCTGTGGACCCCATTTCCCAGGAGAACAGAGAGAGGGGTTCGGGCCTGGGGCATAGGCAGTGGAGGGAGCCCCTGACCAGCTCCTGGGCCTGGTGAGGAGTGGAGGCAATGTCTTAAGCCTGGTCTTGGCTGTGTCTGTGTCCCAGGCCAGGGGGAAGCATCAAAAAGACAAGATCTCTGACGGCGAGCTTGCAGGAAAGCCTGCGTGAAGTCCCGGGGAAAGCCTGACACGAGTCTGAAGCCCCTGCACTGGCACCATGTCCCCTCACAAAGCCACCACGATTAAAACGACCTCCCAAGTTGGCTCTTACATATTTGGATTTCCCAACTGGACTCACAGCTGCCACCAGGGTTCCTCGGCCATTCCCCTCTAGCCCACTCCGTCCCCTGTTCGCACTCATGTCTGCCCCCAGACCACAGGGAAACACATCGGAACCCCTGGGTGTGCCTGGATGCCGGCAGGCTGGGTTTTACTGCCGTGTGTTCCCACACTGCTGCGGAGTCAACCCGGCACCTAGGGCTTGGGGAGCAGGGGGTGGGATGCCGATGGTTTCCTGCAGCTACAGAGTGTGATTCCCATAGGAAGACCCGCTTGGTAGGAATCCTTAGCTGGGAGGGATAGGCAGGTGGGAAAGGCTTCTGCACCCATCACACTCTTCTGGCCTAGGGCCTCTGCCCCTTGATTGACCTTCAAGAGCCCCCGGCCCAAAGGATGGAACTTCCCAGCTAGCTCCACAAGGCACCAACTTGCTGGGGGACCTTAACCATGGCCTCAGATTCTGGATTAAGTTTCCAGTCTCTGACTCACTTATTTTAGGGTGGCCACCTTGCTGTGAGTGGCACAGTGAGATATGACTAGGGAACCAACCCACCACATGGGTACGCGTCGGGCTGTCCTGCGTGTCCCTGCCCAGAACAGCCTTTCCACGCTAGACCTCTGGGACCAGGGGTGAGGGCTCTCCCTGGGCTCGCCAGGGCCAGCCCCGCCCTCCACAAGCACGGCCAGTGGGAGACTTCAGCCCTGTGGCTGTCTCTCTGCCTCGGTTTCTCTATTCATCTCTATCTCTGAGGGTTTCTGTCTGTCTGTCTCTCCCTCCCTCACCCACCTTCTCATTCTCAACTGTTCATCTGGTCTTTATTCTCCCACTCATTTATCCACTCCCCATTCACAGCTAAACCAGTCTCCACCCTCCACCCCGGGTCTTTCCCAGCTGAGCTCTGTGCCTGGAGAACACCTGCTGCCGCTTCTGGGGACACAGAAACAACCACAGTGAGCTGCACGGACCCCGGGCTCTCAGTTCATCCACAGGGGGTACATGCTGCCAGAGAGGGACCCACTCCAGGAAGGAAGCAAAGGCAGGCCCGGCCACTTTCTTCTGGAGAAACTGCAGTGTTTCTTGCTCCCAAGGCCACTGGTCCGCACGACAGTTCTGTGACACGAGGAGAAGAGATGGAGGTATAGCTGGCACTGGCTGGGAAGTACAGATCTCTATGCTCAGTTTCCTCATCTGTAAAGTAGGGATAACAATACTTACCTAATGGGTTTTTCTCTATGTGAATGCTAACTATTACCGTCCTATTGGTGGCATTGCTGTCCTGGTTGCCACTGCTTTGCAGCCAGCTGTGTGACGACGTTGGGTTTCCCATTCTGAGCCCATTTCCTCTTATGAAATAAGGATACAGTACTGGCCACTAGAGCTGGGGGTATGTCACAGACAGCACCTTGCACAGTGCCTTTCTCTCAGTAGGTGCAAAGTTAACCCCCATTTTCTTGCCCTCCTCCTCTCCCCCTCCACAGACATCACCAGGCACTGAAACCAGCGGATGTGGAAAGCCTAGAAATAAAAACAGAGCTCAGGCTTGTCTTTTTTTCTCAGTCCAGACCAGTCCCTTGGCAGACAATGCCTGGCTTTGCAGCTCAGTCTGAATTTCAGCTGCAGATTCTAAATCTGCTTGTCCCCAGAGGTTGCTGCTCTGTTGATCCCTCACTGATCCGTGCGGAGAGTCCCTATTACTTGGAGAAGAATCTGTCACAGCTGTGAAGCATGGGGACATGCACGGCTTTGTGGATCCCCCCAGCAGGGTGATGGTGCGGCCATTAAGGCCTTTCACAAGCTAGGAAAGAAAGTTAGTACTGAAACAGGACATATTCTTTCTGAGCTCAATTAATTCCTGTCTTTTGGCAGGACTGTACCAAGAGACCGGCTTATCCCAGATGGTAAGTCTCTCTTGGAGCTCACCTCAATGCCTCCCACCACTGTGTGCACTGTCCGTTAGAGCCCGCCACCCCACTTTTTTCTTGTGGGGTCCAGATTGTCATTGCAGAATAGGCCAGATGCAAACCTCTCCAGAACTAGGCCTTCTAGCCCGCTGCCATCGCTTTTCCACATGGTAGAGCATGCCAGGCGCTGGGTCCCTAGGCCACCCTTCTGCCCTGAGATCTGGCTCAAGCATCTCTGCACACCAGGCCTGTAGGTGGCGGCAGCTTCTGAAGCTGGGGAAAGATCAGAGTTGGGGAGAGTGGTTTGCAGAGTGGGAGGCAGAGCCTGGGAGCAGGTCTGACTGGGAAGCACCTGGGTTAGAGGTGGGGCCAGAGATTGAGAATCAGGAGGGTAGTCTGAAAGGCTGCATGTCAGCAGTAGTGAGGGCTAGACAAGGAGGGAAGTGTGACAGCCTGGCTCTAAAGCAGACTGCCTGGTTCAAATCCTTGCTGTCACCCACCAGCTGTGTGACCCAGGGCCAGTTACTTCACCTCCCTGTGCCTCAATTGCTCCATATGTACAGTGGGAGTCATAATAGTACCCATATCAAAGGACTGTTCGAAGATTAATTCTGAAGTTACTTGTCAAGGTAAGTACTTACTAAAGATGAATTCCATGTTAAAAGTCCCCCTATAGTCAAACAACGAATAACAGAAAAATACTGTGGTGGCATGGTCTTCCCTAAGCCTGATCACCATCCAGTCTGGAAGGGGGACCACAGGTTCAGAACCCAGGGTCACAGCCTGGGTCCGGGGACCGACTCAGGGCAACAAGCAGGGGCGCTCAGAAATCGGCCTGTGCACCTGGGCGCTGCAGCTCCGCCTCCCGCCCGGCAGGAGTTCATACACTAAGGCCCTGGGCCACAGGCTGACAGCTGCTCCTGACCAAGTGGGAAGGGAGCGAACAGGGAGTAAAGCAGATGAGAACAGGCCTGCTACTGGCCTTGCCCCCACAGTTGGCTCTTGACAGCCCCTTTTCATTAAACCATCTCTTCAAAATCTCCGGTCCCCAGCATAAGGCTTTGGTTCCCTTCACTGCTGTCTGTTCCTTTTCCAACAAGCTGCCTCAGTGACCTCCCCCACGACCCAAGCCTCTGACAGATTTTCAGAACAACAATTATGGAATCCAAAGATGCTTCTGGGAGGGAGTACGTGTTAGCACTCTACCTCACACTTGGTGAGCCTCAGGCCTTGGGAGGGGCTGGATTGGATCACAGTCAGCCTCCTCTGGCTGTAGGGCTGGGTCTCAGGGATCCCAGGAGGTGAGCTGGTTCTGTTAGCAGAAAAGTCTGCTGGCCTCAGGGGGCCCCTAGCTCCCACATTGTCTCACCATTCTCTCCTTCCTGCATGCCAGCATTGTACTGGCTTTGAACTTGAGTGCCCTAATGTATTCATTAGGTAGACAGCACTTTTTATCTAGGAGGCTTTGAGCTCTGCCTGCAAAGTAGCCATGAAGTCCAACAACGCAGAATCATAGGCTCCGGTCAGCCTGTGCAGGTTTCAAAGGCTGCAGGTTCTGGCTTCTGTTCCCGGACTGAGTCTTCTTTGCAACCTCCTCTCCAAGTGGTTTTGACCTCTAACTACTGATGGAGAACTCATACTTTTGGAGGCAGCCAGTGATTTTGTGTCTAGGCAGTTCAGACTGCTCATTGGTCCCCAGAACATGGGGGCAAGGCCAGTAGCTTCACCTGTCCAGGGATATTTAAGTGCACTATTATCTTCCATCAGGCAGGGCCCAGCAAGCAGTGCTAGGGAGGTGGGGGGAATGCACCTAAATATGAAAAGGCGTGGTTCTGTCCTCAAGGCACCTTGGTCTGAGCAGCCCAGTAGAAATCCACCTTAAGTCCAGCTCTCTGAGAGAGCAAGAGGCAGTTTGGGCAGAAACTTCAGAAATGCAGTGGGGAGCAGAGGGTCATGAGGGTGTCCCCCTCATCCTTGCTCTGTACGGAGAAGGGTGCTTACAGTCTGTACCCCATCCTGTAATCTAACCTCAGTCCTTAGACTCTCTTGGGAGCAGGGTCTGATTGCCCACACTTCACAACTGATAAATGGATGCCCTGGGAGCCCGGGGACCGTCCTTCCTGTGCCAGGGGCCTGGCCCATTTCGTGGCTGGGTGTAGGTTTGCTGAGGAAGGGGTTCTGCCACTTTGATTTTGAGCTGGTGTGTGAGGTTTCAGTGCCACCATTCATGTGTGGGTGCTGGTTGTTCTGATTATCTGTTGTCAGGGCTCTTTCCCCACTGCTGGTCCTGCCCTCCAGGGGGCAGAGTTCTCTTCTGGACTCTTCTGTATAATCACTCCCTAGTATTCAAGGGCCTGCAGACTCCTGTCACCCTGGGCTGTTTCTTCTCCTGGGTTCCCTTCAGGCCCTGGGGGTGCTCAGAAGCTCTGAGCCTCTCCCCGGGAACCTCACCCCATGACCTTGGAGGTTGACTCACTCCCCTCTTAGGGGACAGCCATAGCCCCTGGCAGCTGCCTTTGCATTGATTTTCCCTGAGGCTCCTTCTACCTCAACCCTGGCGGACTCAGAATCCTCGAATGGGGTGTATTGACATCAGATGGACCTGGAAGTGAATCCTAGCAGTGCCATTCTCTAGTCGTGTGACCTTGAGTAGGCCACTGCCCTCTCTGGAGCCTCAATTTCCTGAACAGTACAATGAGGATAATGATTTTAAAAGTCACAATTAGTTAAGACTGTTAATTTACCCTCTATGTATCAGGTGTTATTCTAAGTCCTTTGTATAAATAATCCCATTTAATGATTGTAACGACCATATGAAATGCTTAATGTGTTTTAATCCCTATGTTTTAGATGAGTGAACTGAGATCACATATGCAGTTAGTAGCAGAGCTGGGGCCCAGGAGGAGTTAGCTCCACAGTCCTTAACATTAATGCTCTGCTGTGTCTTAGGGTTGCACATGTAAGTGCTAATAAATCATGTCTACTCTACCAGGAATAAATGGGATAATGTTTGTATGTGTGCAGTGATGAGCTTAGCATATATTAGATGTTCATTAAAATGCTTCTACTGTGTCCTCTCCTGCCCCCCCGCCCCCATTCTTTTCCTTCTAGCCCTCCATGTGAGCTTACACTGTGGTTACTGCAAAGGAGCCAGGAGGCCATGTTTGAGGAAGGCTGGTGGGATAAGCACGGGCCCCTGTCTCTCCCTCCCTCTCTCCCTCTGCATCTGGGACACCAGCACCCAGCACACAAGCAGGTGTGGGTCCAGTGTTCCCTGGAGCTGCCATGGACCTCTGACTGATGCCAAAGGCAGGAGAGTAGGAGGTTGTAGCAATTGCCCATCGGAGGCTGTCAGTAGGCCTGGGGTCATTGGGCCCTTCCCACCTACCCTGGGGAGGTTGTCTGCATACATTTCCTCATGGACACACTGGCGGTCAGAGGTTAGGTGGCATGGCCTCTTGGGACCCACTGGAGGGACCTCCCATTGCATCCCACATAGCCAAGGCCTTGGGTAAAATTTAGACTCTTCTAACCTCTTTCTCTTGGCTTCTCAAATTCTCAACCAACTCAACCCCAAGGGGCAGCCAGTTCCAGTTCCCCACAGACAGGCTCAACCTTACTGACACTCTGGGGAAGTTTCAAGAACCAGTTTGACCGCAAAACCGAGAAGCAGGTCTGTTAGGCCCTGTCTGGACAAAGTGGTCATGGTAGCTGTCAGAGAAGGATTCAAATTAGTCTCAGAGGAACAGGAGCCAGGCTGGGGGTGGAAACAGCCCTGCTCGGCTCTGCTCCAGGGCCTGGGATCTGCTGGGGCAGGAGCAGAGGCTGTGTTGCAATTTCACTGCAAATCAACTGGGTCATCTCTTGTGGGTGGCACTGCTCAGAGCTGCCAACCCTCGTGTTTTTTCATAGACGTGGAGATGGTATCGCCCAACTGCCTTGAGCATCAGGCTGTGAGATGAGGCTTGAGGGAAGATGTATGATAGGCATTCTTGGCACAGCCAGTGGCTCCAGAGGCAGTGGTGGAGGGCAGTAGGGTCAGTCTGTGTTTGGCCAAGTTGGGAGCAATTTTTAGAGGAGCCCTGGGCCAGAGGTCCCTGCTCCAGGCCAGAGTGGGCCCCGGGATCTGTTCTCAAGAGAGGAGGGAAATGTTTACCACCTCACCAATTTGGATTATTGCTGGCTGTGACACACGGTAGCCAAATCATTGGCCTGGGGCCATCCCCTCCTGTCTGGGACACACAGGCTTTGAAAAGGGGTGTGGTGGGAAAAACATTCACTTTGGAGTCTGACCAACTTGAAATTAAATCTCAGCTCTACCTAAAACACTGGCTGACCTTAAGTAAGTCACTTAACCGTTTTGGACACTCTGTTTCTCATCTCTGAAAAAAAAATTAATGGCAGTGTCTCAGCAGAATGGTTGTAAGAAGTAATAATGGTAAGGTGGGTGGAGGAATGGTATACCGTAGGAACTCAATTAAAGTTAGGCACACTTATCCCTCCTCTTACAATACACACCACCCTTCAGCCACTTCCAGGTTTGTCTTCTTTATCTTGGCCATTAACTAAAAGGCCTCTTAAGGTTGGCTGCCTAGATCAGGGATCAACAATTTTTTTTCTGTAAAGGAAACATTTTAGGCTTTGAGGGCTGTATATGGTGTCTTTTGCAACTACTCATCTTTGCCGTTGCAGTGCAAATGAATGTGTTGCTATGTTCTAATAAAACTTTATTTACAAAAAAAAGGCAGTGGGCCAGATTTGGCCCACAGCTATTGTTTGTCGACCCCTGACCTGAAGTTTCAAGTTCAAACACACCTGCTTATCTCTCAAGGGATTTCCACAGGTGGATTTCACCTTGTACATCCAATCAGGTCTGTAATTGCTCTCTTTTTTTTTTAAAATATATTTTATTGGTTTTTTACAGAGAGGAAGGGAGAGAGATAGAGAGTTAGAAACATCGATGAGAGAGAAACATCGATCAGCTGCCTCCTGCACATCTCCCACTGGGGATGTGCCCGCAACCCAGGTACATGCCCTTAAGTTCAAACACACCTGCTTATCTCTCAAGGGATTTCCACAGGCGGATTTCACCTTGTACATCCAATCAGGTCTGTAATTGCTCTCTTAAATGTTCCCCAATTCGATCAAACAGGACTCCCTTTTGACTTTGATCATTAAGTGATTAGTCTCGCCTTAATGCATTTGCTCATGCTCTTTACTCTTCTTAGAAAACCATCCTATTTCCTCTCTGCCCTTCTACATCCCACTTCCAGTTAACCTCCCATGTTGTCCTGTAAAATAAAGGGTTCAGTTCAAGGTCTCTTGATTTAATATTCAGTGAACATCCTCCAACATCCTTAAGGGCCAAACTCAGGTCACCTGTACACTGGAATTACTCCCTTTAGAGGGCTCCCACATTCATGCCATTGATTCCATCGTGGCCCTTGTGTGGACCCCTGGGTAAGATTGGTGTCTCAGTTTAATGATGGGTCCTTGAGGCCCAGTCCTCAGCTTTTCTACATCCAACTCACAACAAGCCCTTTCATCCTGCTCGGTATCTTTGGGACTTCCTGCATATGTGGCTATGGAAAGTCTCACGCATTATCTCTGCAAATGTTGCAGCTCTCTCATTCTCTTTACTCTTTCTTTCTGGAGCTTCAATTAGTTGTAGCTTAATCTCTCTATCATGTTTTCCTTGTCTTTTAACCTCTCTATCACATTTTCCTTCTTTTGTTCTGGTTCTTCTGGTGCAGTTGAAGTACTTTCTTTAAATCTATCTTCTAATTCATTAATTCTTTCTTTATCTGTGTCTAAAACATTCACTGAAATTTTAATTTTGAAATTATAATTTTCATTTCTAGATATTCTATTTTGAGCCTTTATAAGCATCTGCCTGTAGCTGTTGGTAGTCTAAATGTCTAAAATGTCCTTTATGATTTTTTCCATCCCATCTTTTATGTCTTTAAACATTTCATATATACTTATGTTATGACTAATCTCATTATTCTAATATTTGAACTCTTTGAAGATCTAATTCAGTGTCTTCAAATGAGGACAATTATTCCCTCTGGGGACATTTTTTAATGTTTGGAGACATTTTTGGTTGTCAAAACTGGTGTGTGTGTGTGTGTGTGTGTGTGTGTGTGTGTGTGTGTACCCGCATGCACACATGCACTACTGGCATCTAGTGGATAGAAACTAGGCATGTTGCTAAACAGACAGTTCCCATGGATTAAGAATTATCTAGTCTAAAATGTCAATAGCTTTAAGGTTGAGAAACCCTGGTTGAAATCTGTTGCTTGTTGTCTCTGCTGACTCTTGCTCATGGTGACTCGTGGCTTTGAGTGTGATTTTTGTAGTTTCTCTTTGATAAATCAGATTGAGAACACTTTTCTCCAGAGGGAACTTCTGTTTGCTTTTTTTCAGCCAGCAGGGGGCACCACAAACCTGAACCCACTTCACCTTTTCCAGCTTGGAGGTTTCCTCATCAGAGTGGGTAGCATAGATTCAAACCCCAGACTCCCATGAGAAGTGGCAATAGAAAATTTTGTGCCTTAGACCTGCATGACCTGGAGCTGGCATTCATGTGCTGATGTTATGTTGACTGATTTTCCCAATCAGCTAACGGAGATCTGAACCTGGACATGAAAGAGTCTACCCTGATTCGTGTGTGTGCAAGAATATGACTATGCTACAGTGTTTGGCCCTATCTCATCTCCTAGAAGTGAGTAGAAAATGGAAAAATGCAAAATCTGGTTTGAGAACAGTAACTTCAATACAATTGGGCCACAGATGGAAATTATTGGCATGACTAAGGCCAGTCTCTGGGGCACCAACGCTCCCTGTGAGCTCATCTATGAGATGACAGAACGAGATTAAAGAGCAGGCATAGCACACTGACATTGTGTCCCAGAAATGGTTTTTACAGAGTAAAGCCTCACTAGGGATCATCTTGCAACGCAGTCCCGTAGCCACAATTCCCAAATCCAGAAAGACCTTGAACACCAAAAGTTGGTTTTGTTCATTTAGCACAAGCATAATTGGCAGCATAATCTGACTTGAACTGATCTGTGGCTAGTCTTTATATTCAGTATGACTGTTCATGCATCTGAATAGTTATTGCATGAATTATTGCATTTTGACTACAAGGCGCTGCCCCAGACTCTGCTAAGAGTCCTATACAACATACAGATTTTGTACACTAGCACCTTCTAAAATCATAAAAATTCTGATTTCCAAACACATCTGGGCTTGGGGTAAAAGGGATATCAACCTATATTATTAAGTTTCAGGGAAAGGACTTCCCCCCATCCCACCCTCACGCCCACCACACATGTAAGAAATGTTTGAACACTCATGCACTCCAGCTGCCAAATGTGTTTGAGTTTGTGTTGAATGACAGTATGGACTGTATGTCACATGATTAGCATCTTGTGATCACCCTGAGGGCAATCTCCAGGGGTTTAAGTGGGACACACTTTGAGGGGTTCTTTTCCCTCTACGCATAATGCTGGACATGTATTAAGTACCAAGTATGTGTATTCAATGATTCCTTAATAAATCCTTAGCATCAAAGAGTTTGTCAAAACCCTTTTGTTTTTAAAATTACACCAAGAATACAGGAATATACTTTTATTACAAAAATAATACTAAACACATTCAGTGCAATATAGGAACCTTCTCCTTTACCAAATACTTCTGCTCCCCTTCCTGAAATAACCCTGTCAGCACTTAAAATATTTTTTTTCTGTTCCTTCTCTGGACATTTATATACATGTGCATGTAGTTATACACACTTAGATATTTTTATATAAATGGAATCGTGCTATACTATATATTATTCTGCATTTTGCTTTTTTCACTTAGTTATATGCCCTTTCATATTGGTGCATATAGAACTACTTCAGGCCATGGTACAGAAATACCCTGGTTTAAAATAATCCCTCTTTCATACAGGTTTCAAGAAGTCATAGTGCTAGGCCAAAGGGCATGTACCTTTTAAATTTTGATGGGCACTTTTTTTTAATAACCTTAGTCAACTTGTAATACATTTGATTGTTTTCTTGATTTCTTTTTTGCCAACATTTGATATTATTAATCTTTTTAACTTTTGTACATGGGCAAAATAAAATCTTCTTATTTAACATAAATTTCTTAACTTATTTGTAAAGCTGACCATCTTTGTTTGTTGAATATATATGTCTTTATTTTTTATTTTTAACTATATTTTTATTGATTTCAGAGAGGAATGGAGAAGGAGAGAGAGAGAGAGAGAGAGAGAGAGAGAGAGAGAGAGAGAGAGAGAAACATCAATGATGAGAAAGAATCATTGATGGGCTGCCTCCTGCACACCCACCCCTGGGGATGAAGGCCACAACCCGGGCATATGCCCTGACCAGCAATCAAACCATGACTTACTGGTTCATAAGTCGACGCTCAACCACTGAGCTATGCCGGCCGGGCTGTAGTTCGTTCCTTTTCGTTGCTGAGTACTATTCCATTGTCACATTGGTCATCCATTGTCCTATTGGTAGACATTTGGGTTGTTTCCAGTTCAGGCTATTATGAATACAGCTCCTTTTTTAAAAAAATTGCTCTCAGAGGGAGAGAGAGAGAGAGAGAGAGAGAGAGAGAGAGAGAGAAACATTTATATGAAACATCAATTGGTTGCCTCCCACACACACCCCGACTAGGGATTGAACCTGAAACCTGACCAGGAATCGAACCCATCCCATTTTGGTGTGCAGGATGATGCTCCAACCAAATGAGCCACAGCCACCAGGGCACTGCTGTAAACATTTTTACGTAAGTCTTTGTGTAGACATATATTCTCATTTCTCTTGGGGAAATATCCAGGTGTGAAATAACTGGGTCATAGGGTGAGTGTACTAGTATATTTAAACTTTATTAGAAGTTGCCAGGTGGTTCTTCAAAGGAATTGTACCTGATGTGTTTAAAATTATTGCAAACACTTCCACCTTGTCTGTTATAATACTTGTGTTTCAGCATTGGTTAGGGTGTCGTCCTTTGTCATAGAGTTGTTTGGCATTTTTATGAAGTTACCTCAGTCTTTTACTTTATGTATCCTGGGGCTTGTGTCTTCAAAAGGAGATTTAAAATTCTTAAAAATATATTTTTAAATGCCTTTTAGTTTGTTTTTCACATTTTGCTCCTCATTCTATCTAGAATTTAATTTTTATGTGAAATATGATAAAACTTAGTCTTAGCCCAGACCATACAAGGTAGGAATTATTGTCCCATTTCACAGATAAGGAGGTTGAGACGCAGAGAGGTTCTGTGACTAGTTCAAGCCACCAACTAGCAGGGAGAGATCTAAGATTCAAAAGCAACTTTGATTCCTTTAAAATTGTTTATCTCAGAACTCCAGGCTCCTGTCTTCATCCTTAACATAAATTCTGTAGGAAAGAAGAGGAAATAGCAATATGTATGCACACATACATATATGCACACACTCAGATGCATGTACACACTCATGTATAAAGAAACACAGGAAGAATACCTCAGGAAGTAATGGAACAGAGTGGAGACCATTTTCCAAATATGAATTTAGATGTACTTTTGTGTTTTTAATTATGTACATAATTTATTTTTCAATAAATTCAATCAAAATTAATAAAAAATTAGAAAAAATAAACTCTCAAATTGTGCACAAACATAAACAAATGAACCTAACTGTAAATTAATTTGAGAACCTAACTATACAGCAAAAAGAATTATTTCAAATAACTTAAGAAAAATATCCTGACTAAACACCTATGATGTGATATACTCCCAGGGCAAATAAAACTACAAATAAATCTTAAGCTTTACTTAGTAGGTTTATTATTAATAGTTATAATAGTATTATAATTTTGAAAGTATTTTATGTATATTGTAAAACAAAACAAATAAGTAAATATATTAACCCTATTCAAAACGAAGATTTTCTGTGTAAGAGAAAATATTTAAATATTAAATTAACAAAAATGGAGTTAGAAAGAGCACCTGGAATATTAAATTTGAATGGATGATACTATGCACTCATTTTATTTCTCCCATTTCTGTTCACTGAAAGATCCTGGAAGCAAGAACCCCAGGAGCAATGAGACCACCCAGTGTCCAGATCTTGATTTCCAAGACCAGTACCCACCCAAAGGAACTAGATCTGTCTGGAGAAATGACAAATTCCAGGTCTGAGGAAAGGAAGGCTGGGCATATGATTGTTCCAAGAAGCAGAGACTTCTTTTTTTTTTTTTTTAATATATTTTATTGATTTTCCACAGAGAGGAAGGGAGAGAGATAGATAGCCAGAAACATCGATGGGAGAGAAACACCGATCAGCTGCCTCCCGCACATCTCCCACTGGGGATGTGCCCGCAACCCAGGCACACGCCCTTGACCGGAATCGAACTCGGGACCCCTCAGTCCGCAGGCCGACGCTCTATCCACTGAGCCAAACCGATTTCGGCGAAGCAGAGACTTCTTAAAGACCAGTGGGGTCATGTCCAAAAGATGCAGAAGCAGACTTGAAGGGACCCCTTTGCCTAAATTTTGGACTACTGAGCATCAAGAAGAATAATAACTGTAATTAATTAAACAAACAAAGAATTTGTTTAAAATTTCACATTAAACAATTAGAAAAATCCATGAGTTCTGAGAGAGAGAGAGAGAGAGAGAGAGAGAGAGAGAGAAGCTCTTCATTACAAAGAAAGCAAGCTGAGAAAATCATCAATGGGTGCTTAAAAAACTATTGGGTGAAGGTTGTTGGAGAACAAGATATTGGTGCAGTTCTCCCAGATGATTAACTATTTAAAAAGGGGGAACACACCATATAAAGAGAGATATCTTGGTCAAGAGTTTATCTAATGGATCACACCTGGCATCATTACCTGCCACCATGGGCCCCTGGTGAGAGGGGCCGTGAAGAACACATCGCCTCTGGAGTGTTAGCCTTTAGCCCTAACTCCCAGCTCACAGGATTTACAGAGGACAGAGGAACAGCTTAAATCAGAGCAAGAGAAAATCAGGCAAATCCACAGTGTGGGCCACTCTGAGGTGGCAATTCTTCAAAAGGCCAAAGCCAAGAGCATTTTAGCACAAAAGAGACCTGCTGCCCACATGTGAAGTGGGAAACTTCATAAGATCCTGCGAAAATCAAATCAAACAATCAACCAAAGAAAAAAGTCTGTGAAAAACATATTTGGGGAAGTTGGGATGTGACTATGGACAGGAGGTAGGGGCTCCACGGAATTACAGGATGGGAATGGATGTGTCACCATGTAGACACCTTTCTGAGAAGATGTGAGCTGAGCAACTGAGGAGCAAAGTGTCGTGTGATCCCTACACTGCAAACTGTTCTGCAAAAGCCAATGTCTATAGAGTGGGATAAAGCAAGTATCCCGCAGATTGAAATTGCCCAATAGGGCCAGGACCAGGGGGAGGCCAGTGAGGTGCCTGGGGAGCCAAGCTGAAGATCCATCACCCTTAGGGTCCACCCCACACCTTCAGACCCCGGGAGTGAGCACCGCCGTTGACGCTGCCTGAGGCACCTGGCTGGCCTCACCTGGTCCCGACCTTGTTGCTGAATCTGGGTAAAGGGACAATGGATGCTCATTATGTTCGTTTTTTCACTTTTCAGTGTGTTTAAAATGGTGGAACAGGTCCAATGCCCATCGACGGCTGAATAGTGTACCTGTACAATGGAATCTGATTTGACCATAGAAAGGAATGAAATCCTGAAGCGCACGATCAGTGGACGAACCGGAGACACATTATTCTAAGGGCGAGAAGCCAGGCACAAAAGGCCACCTGTTGCATGCTTCCCTCCATGTGATATGCTTCCCTCCTCTCTGTGATATGCTCCGAACAGGCAGGCCCATAGAGACAGAAAGCAGGTTGAAGGTTCCCAGGCGCCTGGAGGAGGAGGTGGGGCTGGGAAGTGGTTATTTAACGGATATGGGTGTTTTTACGAAGCAACGGAGTTTTGAAAGCAGAGAGATCTGGTGGATGCATAACATCGTGAATGCACTGAATGTATACTTTAAAATGGCTAATTGTAGGTTATGTGAATTTCACCTCAAAAAAGGTTGATCACAACAAAGTTAAGAAACAAAATTATAAGAAATCAGGAATAAAAACACATTTTCAAAAGTGATTAAAACTGTACATGCATGCACACAAGGAAGATCTCTTGGAATCCTGGCCTGAGGTGAGGTGGCAAAGCGGTGACAAGAGTCAGGTGGTGTGGGCTCGCACTGACGCCCAAGTGACCTGGTGCACTCACTTCCCTCTGAGCTGGTTTCCCACTCCCATATCCGTTAAATAACCACTTCCCAGCCCCACCTCCTCCTCCAGGCGCCTGGGAACCTTCAACCTGCTTTCTGTCTCTATGGACCTGCCTGTTCGGAGCATATCACATGGAGGGAAGCATATCACATGGAGGGAAGAATGCAACAGGAGGCCTCTTGTGCCTGGCTTCTCGCCCTTAGAATAATGTGTCTCCGGTTCGTCCACTGATCGTGCGCTTCAGGATTTCATTCCTTTCTATGGTCAAATCAGATTCCATTGTACAGATACACTATTCAGCCGTCGATGGGCATTGGACCTGTTCCACCATTTTAAACACACTGAAAAGTGAAAAAACGAACATAATGAGCATCCATTGTCCCTTTACCCAAGCGGCCACTCCGAGCCTCTGCGCTCCCCCAGGTCCCCGGGCCACAGGCAGGCTGCACAGAGCACGCTTCCCTCCCGGCGAACCTGGACGCAGGTGGTCACAGTATGGGGAAGTGTGCTCCTGTTCTGGGAACTCACTGGTCCCTCTTCTGGCCTGACCCCAGGAGCAGGGTTCCTGCGGGTGAGCCAGTGGTGTCCTGTCGGCAGGTGATGCTGATTCAGTCAGGAGGGGCGGTTGATGAAACAGCTTCTGAGGGAGCTGGCGACACCTCTGCTGGCTCTTCTGGCCCCGGGGCTGTGGTCTATGCGACTGTGGCCTAGAAGAGAGGGCTGGGTGCTTATGTGTGCGTGTGGGATACACATGGCAGACCCACCAACCCTGGCTGAGCGCTTACTCTGTGTCAGTCACCGTGTGCAGTGTCCTCTCCCTCCGTCCTCCTAGTGACCCTTTGATGTGGCGACTGTTATTGGGTCCCAATCATGGGCAGGAAAGGGAAGGGTAGGCAGGGCAGGTAGGGTCCCCAAGGCAAGCAAGCCAGCCAGTGAGTGGCAGGCTGGGCTCTCCATGGGGACACCCTGGATCTGCCTGGCAGCTGGGAGGAAGGGGTTGCTGTCTGTTAAACGCCTCCTGTGCACCATCCCCGCTAAGCTCAGAGTCCCGGTCTTCTCGCTGAATGCTTACAAATGCCCACACAGCAGGCATCTGTGTCTAACGTTTGCACAGAGGAGGGAACGGAAGTGCAGAGAAGTGACATCGCCTGCGTCACACAGCCACTGAGCCAGAGTCAGGATCCAAGCGGCTCTGCCTGAGCCCACTGCTCACCCTGCCTTCCCAAAGGCGACCGCCCTGTAGGTGTTTTTATTGTGGGTGTCCCCTTTCACTTGCTTCTCTGAGGAGCATTTCAACCTCATGGGGTGAGAGGAATAGGACAGGCCTGCATCTGTCTAGAAAAATAAGCGGGGCTGAGCTGCCCGTGTGAGTCTGGCTGTGTCTTTACAACACGAGCCTCCTGAGAAAACTGGGCTAGGACACCGGGATCCCCGGCTCCGCTGGCATCTCCTCCTTGATGCTCCATGGAGGATGGAGATGGAAGCTTCCAGAAGGGAGGACACACATGGCATTTAGACTGTTCACAGGCCAGGAGCATAAATAGTTCTTGAGGGACACCAAGGGAAGGTCACAGATATGGACAGAGTCCTCTGGAAGCCCCTCTGTGTCCAGGGAAAGTCGCTAGAGCTCCCCCATTCTCTGGAGGTCCCAGCCAAGCAGCGCTGAGCCAGGACTGAGGAGACAGGAGGCCACAGCTTCAGTCCCTCGTGGGCCTGCATTGGGGCCTGTCCGTGAAAAGCCACGGGCAGCGGCAGCCTCTCCTGTGTGCTCAGCCACAGGGCTAGCTCTAGGAAAGGCCCAGGCTTCCAGGCCACCAGGTGTGAGCCACCCACCTCCTCCGCTCTCCTCACAGAGCAACACTGGCTAAGCTGGTTGAAGCCAGTTCCTGTCGGCCTCTGCCCTCCTCCTTGCCCCTGACCATCTGCTCTGGGCATGGCTGGGCCTCCGAAGAGGGGCTGGGGCCTGTCCCTCTGGAGGTGAGGCTGGGCACTGCTGTCAGCCCCGTGGGAGGGTCCTGAGGATTCCTGTCCTGGTGGGAGGCCTGGAAGTGGGGGTGGGGAGTGGTTGCTGGCGCTGACCTGCACTGGATCAATTTTCCCGTCTCATGTCTTTGCATAGAGAAGGCTGGGGTGTGCCAAGAGGAAGCAACTGTCATCCTCCGGTGGATTTCTAAGGGAAAGCTGGGCTGCCATGACCCCCCTCTAGGCTTTGGGGTCAAAATCACTTCACAGGGATTGAGCCCTTTTTGGGATCCAAGGTATGAGAGTAGGAGGACAGAGGAGGAGAGGGCCGAGGCCATGGCCTCTGACATGAGAGGTGACACAGAGGACTTTCTGGCAGAAGGTGAGACCTCAGGCTCTAGCCTGGGAGGAAGTGTAGGTCCCAGGACTGTGCTGAATTGGAGATGGTGGGCTGCGAAGTACCCACCCCACCAGGTCAGCCAGATCCAAGTGAGGAAGTACCTGCCAGGATCCTTCCTTCACCCTCCCCATCCATCCATGCATCCGTCATCATCAAGTGTCTGCTGTATGCCAGCCTCTGACCTAGACTTCGGGAGCAATAGGTAAGTTAAGACATGGTTCCTGTCCTCACAGCCTGCAAGGGAGGCAGACAGGAAAGCAAATCATAATGGAGAGGCTTTTGCAAAGTAGATGGCTTGGAGGGTCTGGGGGTGAGTTCTCTACTGGGGGGCAAGAGAGTTCTTCACAGAAGAAAAATATTTGAGTAGGTTCCCAATTAGCTAGGCAGGGAGGAAAGGGAAGATCATTATGGGCAGAGGCACTGGGAGGTGCAAAGTCACTGAGGCCTCAAAGAGCTGGGTATGTGGTCTGCCTGGCACAGTCTGTTGGGACGACCACTTCAATGGGGCAAGTAGATGGAGATGATGCTAAAGTGGGCTGGTCCAGAACAAGGCAGCCTAGAATGCCATGCTGAGGAGGAAGATGTGGTCCAATATCCCTGGGTATGAATGGGTCCCTGTGTCAGTGGCTCTGTCTGCACTTTGAGGGTTTTGAACCACCCGGCCTAGACTCCTATAGGACTCTCCCTCCCTGGCACCCTCCCTGGGATGTCCACCTGGGCTGCTACCGCTTTGGCCAGGGTCATGCCCACACTGAGATGGCAAGGAGGTGAGGAGATAGTTGCCATCCAAGAGCTGACTCTCCTGGCAGGCAGCCTGTGACCCAAGACATGTGTGGACTTCCGAAGCAGGCCCAGCTCATCTCTATTCTCTTCACAACCCCACCCCAGCCTCAAACAAGTGAGTTCTTCCAAGTGGATTCATTGTCGCTACTCAACAGCTGCTGCGTTCGTGTCCCTTGCCAGAAGAGGGGAGGCCTCTGCTGCTGTCCCTGCCCTCCTTTGTCACCGCCGCCCAGCTTCTTGGCAGGGAGCCCTGGCACCTTGTTATCTCAGGGTTTGTGCTGTCACCCTTTATTACAAAACCTTCGGAAATGCTGTGAACCATCTCATCAGTTATGCTCTTCACAGCTGCCTGCGTGGGCCTCTGGGCCTGAACCACAAGGCGACCACAGCGCATCAGAAACTCTGGGCCTGGCCTGGGCCCCTTCCCCTCTGGGCCCCAGCCTGAACAGCTCACCATGCTTCCTTTCTCTCTTTCTTTTTCTTTTTCTAAATCTTAGAAAGTGAGGTGAAGCACTGCAAGGCCCTGGAGGTGGGGGGCTTGAAGGTGGGGTGTGGGTTGAAAATGAGGGTGTTTGGGGGGTTGGGAGATGTCGGGGGTGGAGGTGAAACAAATGAGAGCCATTGAGGCTGGTCCAGCAAGGAAGACGAGGTCAGAGCAGGCTGAGTGGAGAGGTGGGGAAGGGCTGAATCTTCCCACTGAGTTTCCTCTGGCTTCCAGACAGTACCTGAGCCAAGGAGCCTCTTGGGAGAGCAGGGGGTGAGGCGCATGCCGCGTGAGTGAGTGTGCAGTGGGGAGGGAGAAGGGGGTTGCCTACACTCCATCCTTGGAGAACAAAGTGCTCCCCTTCAATGGGGAGACTTTTTATGAAAGTACAGTTGACATACAATATTATATTCATTTCAGGTGCACAGCATAGTGAGTCGACATTTACATACCTTACAAAGTGATCACCATGACAATTCTAGTAACCTGTCACTGTACAAAGTATTATGATATTATTGACTATATTCCCTGTTCTGAACACCAGCGATTTCCAACTGGTGTGCCACAAGAATTTTTAAAAACATGCAATACCCGACTATTTAGTCAGGGGCACTGACCTCTTTTCCTTAGATTGTCAAATGAAAAAATGACAACAACCTATACAGCAATAGGCATCAAAATTATACTTACTTTTTTTTTTGTCAGATTGGCAAAACATATATTTTTTGGTGTGCTGCAGAATTTTAGTAATTAGTTTACATGTGCCATGAGATGAAAAAGGTTGAAAATCACTGCTGTACACTACATTCCTGTAACTTATTTATTTTTTTGACTTTTAATTTCTTTATTGATTAAGGTATTACATATGTGTCCTTATCCCCCCTATTACCCCTCCCCCCCCCATGCCCTCACCCCTCTGTTGTCTGTGTCCATTGGTTAGGCTTATATGCATGCATACAAGTCCTTTGGTTGATCTTTCCTCCTTACCCCCACCCTCCCCTACCTTCCCTCTGAGGCTTGACATTCTAATCGTTGATTCTCTGTCTCTGTATCTGTTTTTGTTCATCAGTTTATGTTGTTCATTATATTCCATAAATGAGTTAGATCATGTGATATTTATATTTCTCTGACTGGCTTATTTCACTTAGCATAATGCTCTCCAGTTCCATCCATGCTGTTGCAAATGGTAAGAACTTCTTTTTTGCCGCAGCGTAGTATTCCATTGTGTAGATGTACCACAGTTTTTTAATCTACTCATCTGCTGATGGGCACTTAGGCTGTTTCCAAATCTTAGCTACGGTGAATTGTGCTGCTATAAACATAGGGATGTATATATCCTTTCTGATTGGTGTTTCTAGTTTCTTGGGATATATTCCTAGAAGTGGGATCACTGGGTCAAATGGGAGTTCCATTTTTAGTTTTTTGAGGAAACTCCATACTGTTCTCCACAATGGCTGCACCAGTCTGCATTCCCACCAGCAGTGCACAAGGGGTCCTTTTCCTCCACATCCTCTCCAGCACTTGTCGTTTGTTGATTTGTTGATGATAGCCATTCTGACAGGTGTGAGATGGTACTGCATTGTCATTTCGATTTGCAGCTCTCAGATGATTAGTGACTTTGAGCATGTTTTCATATGTTTCTTGGCCTTCCTTCTGTCTTCTTTAGAAAAGTTCTATTGAGGTCCTTTGCCCATTTTTTGATTGGGTTGTTTATCTTCCTTTTGTTAAGTTATATGAGTTCCCTGTAAATGTTGGAGATTAAACCCTTATCAGTGATAACATTGGCAAATATGTTCTCCCATGCAGTGGGCTTTCTTGTTGTTTTGTTGATGGTTTCTTTTGCTGTGCAAAACTTATTTAGGTTTTTAGCTAGAAGTTTGTACCTCTTGATTCCTTTTACTTTTTTGCTCAAACCCCCTCCCCTTCCCGCTATCAACCATTAGTTTGTTCTCTGTGTCTATGAGCCTGTTTCTGTTTTGCTTGCTCCTTTGTTTTGACCTCCAGATTCCACATATAAGTGAACTCATATAGCATTTGTCTTTCTAATGGAGAGACTTTGGGTCACTCATATTTTAAGAGACATGAGTACAATTAGATGAGTGTCTGCTTGTCACCTGGCTAAGATAGAATACTAGTCATAACCGTCGGCTCTTGCAGTGTGCAATGACTTCCACACCCAGGATCACGGAGGAGTATCCTATTAACCCAGTGGAGTAAGTAGGCTCGTCCCTGTCTTACAGATGAGGAAACAAGGTGACCTGCTCAGGGCCACACTATAGGGCAGGTGAGGATCAGGTCTAGCCAGACTCCTAACCCAACTAGGAGAAGACTTCTTAGGCGGAGAGAAGGAAGCTGTAAGGAGGTTGAGACTGGGATAATGACATCTGTGTGTGGGGTCAAGGACAGCCACAGCCAGGACGAGCGTGGTCTGGTGCTTGTTATTTTATGCACATATTGTTTACATGCAATTTCAGGGACTCAGAGGTGCTGCCCAGGGACAGTGAGGGGCCCAGAAAGGGAGAGAGGACAGCAAAGAGGCTTCGGGGTAGCTGGGCCCTTCCTGTCCTCCAGGTGAAATTCTTGACTCAGGGTGAAAGCATTGTCTGAGAAAATGGGGTTTTCCTCCCAAGCTCTCAGCACAAGATGTAGGCTTCAGGACCACCTGCTTCTCTTACAATTTGTTCTCTGCAGCTACACTCTGCCACGCAGTGATTGGCGATGGCATCCCAGCAAATGATGCAGTGACAGCTAAATCAAAGTGACCAGCAGTGGGTCGCAAAGGGGTAGCAAGCCATAACCTCCTATTGTAATGTAAAATATAAAACTATTATTGAAGTCCTAGAAAATGAACACAGATGTTTACTTCATACAAGAGGGGCCTCGATTTGCTATAAATCTAAAGGTAGATAATAAAATGTCCTCCTCCACTGTATCATAAATTCAACCTAAATATACTATCTTTAATAAGTATTAATTAACATTTTATTTAAGAAGCTATTTTTTGCCCTAGCTGGTTTGGCTAAGTGGATAGAGCATTGGCCTGTGGACTGAAGGCCCCTGGGTTCGATTCCCGTCAAGAGCATATTCCCCCTACTAAGCCATGTCCTCTTCGACATGATAGAAATGGTGGAATAGCACAAGGTGGAGAGAATGGGATGTGGCTGCATTGGTGGAAATTGTTGAAAAAAGTGCAGCTGTGTTTTTGACCCCTTGATAGGCAGAAAGAAGCTGGGAAGGGCTGAGGCACATGCCCAGGTCCTGGGGTGGGCACCAGAGCGTGCGGCCATCCCTGCCCCACCGAGGAGCGTGGGCCTTTCCTGACTGTCTCCTCGCTCAGTCACCCATCTCTGGTCTATCTTTCCATTTCAGCCCTGTGGTCCCAGCCTGGATCTGGGAAGTTCTGTGGCCCAGGAAAGGCAACACGTGTCCTTTGAAAGTCCACTCTGTGTTATGTGCTTGCTCTGTGGCTGCCTTTGGTCACCACATGGCCCTGCAAGTTCTGTGTTCCCAGGTATGCTGGGCCAATGGGGAGGCTGAATTTGCTAAGGGGGAGGCAGTGGGGCCGCAGGTAGAAGCGGGGCCTCTGGCCTGAGCTGCTGGAATGCTGACTTCCTACTGGAGGAAAGGGAACGCAGCCCCCTGAAGTGCAGTGTTCGCGCCACACAGCAGGAGTAACGAGAGTGCCCTGGACAGGCTCTCTGTGAACACAGACAGGGATGCGAGTGAAGCTCTCAGCGCACCGCACAGCACACAGTAAGGGCTTAGCAAATGCCAGCGATGGCCACTGCTGAGAGGTAGGCCTGGGATATAGTCCCAGGTCAGCCTGACTCCAGCCGCCGGAGGCCTAGTGCTAAATCCCTGCTTTATGATTTACAAGTGGTGTGACCTTGGACAAGTCTCTTTCCTCAGGCCTTGGTTCCCTTTACTGTAAAGTGGGGCTATTTCTTTACAAGGTGGTTGTTGAGACTCAAGTGGATTAGAGGTGAACACATCTACTAACTATGAAAGGCAACATGCAGAGTGAAGTGCTAGCTAGTGTTTTTTGAAGGGTTGGTCTGTGTGTTAGGGTTAGTCCATGTTCACATTGGGATTTAACATACAGAACCCTAACTTCTGACTCCCTGGGAAACCAAATCGAGGAAAGGATCAACACCCAGCGAAGGGCAGTAGGGAGGGAGCTGACGTGTACCGACAGTTACTGTATGCCTAGTCTAATGAGGGACATTTCAGAGATGAGGGACATTTCAGAGATGCAATCCAAGGGCCCCTGACCCCAAACCTGTGGTTTGTTTTATGGTCTCCCTGCTGCTATAAGTGAGTGCCCCCTGGGTATTTTGGGGCTTAAGCAGCAGTCACTCATGGTGTCCATCTGCCCTCCGTCTCATGCCCTCCTCCCGGGCCTATGTCCGCTGCCCCCACCCAGCTGTGTGCGGAGGCATCCTCCCCTGCCAGGGCTTCGGGCACTGGAACACTGAACGTTCCAGGCAGAGGAGTGGAGGGTGTGCCTCTCTCCACCTCCAGGGTGTGCCTCTGGGCCCCACAGAAGCTCTGCTTCTTCTGTCCACAGTCCTACAAAACCTTCCAACTTCTGACTCAAGTTTCTCGATCTCAGAGCTCAACCCAGTCCAGGAGCCAGATGAGAAGAGAACCCATATCATCTCCCTTCCTCTGCCCTCCCCTCACACCCAGTCCCCAATCCAATACCTTTTCTCCCTCTTTTACAAAACAAAAGTGCCTGGCATGTCAGTGGATAGCAAGGGTACTGGAGAATATGGGTGGGAGCATCATCTGCCCTAATAGTGTTTGGACCCAGGCTCAGCGATTCCCAAATGCCGGGCTACATCTCCACAAAGATGCTGTGAGGTAGATAATATTAACCCATTTTACAGATGAGGACACCAAGGCTCAGAGAGGAAAAGCTGGGCCCAGGGAACTCAGCTAGAGGTGTGTTTCAGATACAGGGCGGTTAGGTACCAAAGGGGCGAAGAAGCCCTGACAGTCAGGGTGGGCTTTGGCAGGTGTGTGTGGGGGGTCCTTCTGGGTCCCTGCCCCCAGACACACAGGCATTCGCTGATGCTCCCCACCTGCTTTGTAAGCCCATCCAATGGGCCCATCCCAGCCTTGGGTTTAATTGTGCCGATCTTTGAGAAAGTCGAGCAGTTCACCTTTCATAGAAACCCGGCTGCCTCGGAGGAGTTGGTGCACTTTAAGAGACAGCCCGAGGTTTAGGTGCACTTCCTGTTCTTACTTCTCAGTGATAAAGTGCTTTAATCTGGTCTGCAGAACCTCCTCCCCACTTTCTTTTCACTCATCCCTTCTCTCTTATTATGTCCCGAATCTTAAGTGTAAAATGCCCACGATAGTGCACCTCCCATCTTCATTTTCTTCCCGGAGCTTTGTGTCTCTGAATCCTCGAATCACATGCCACACCAAGCCAGTTTAGCATAAGAAATTAAATTAATTTTCATGCTCCAGCTCTAGATGGAAATGCCTTTATTAATAATTTAAAGCACATTTATTTATGCAGTTTGATATTTTTCAGGCTCAGAGAAGCAATTAAGTTTTGCCCAAGTTGCCTATCAGCAGTCTGCGTTTCTTTCTCCAGAGAGGCCCAGGGTGGGGGTGGTAATAACCACAGAGAATCATGGGCAGAGCCTGGCTGGCGAGGCTCCCTCCTCACCCCTCTGCCTCTGCCTCTGTGAGACACCGGCTTTTGGAATTGAGAAGAGCACATTCATTTTCTTGGGCTCATCTCAGAAAGGCCAATTAATTTCTTCCTCAGCATTGCCCTGGATTGTTAAACTTGAAGACCTACAAAGGTCCTAGCTGCTAAGAGTGTCTTCCCTCAACTAGTTTCTGGGAAGACTGTCATCATCAGAAAGCCATTTAACTTTCGCCTGAGTGAGCCCTTTCTCATCTCTTATTGGCTCACCTACTGTGGGTGAGAGGAGCTGGCTTGGCCACTTAGAAACTGAGGGGTGTGGACAACTTGGCCCACCTCCTTTTCCTTGTCTAAAAAACAAGAAAATGACATTTACCTTTAATAGGCCTGCTGTGAAGGTTGAGCAGGAAGGTAATATGAAAAAGCTCTTAGCTGTTCTATCCACCATGTCCTTCCGATGGCCTTGGCCTTTCCCCTCCTCAGGTCTGGGCCTGGGCCATACCCCTGCCTGTCATGCCCTTCCTTCTCATCTCCATATCTCACTCCACCCATGCTTTGTAATAAAACTCTTTTTCATTCCCTTATTGCTTGGTTCTATCCAAAGAGCTTCTGCATAGCTGATATCATTTCATTGTCAGTAACAATATTTTAAAAAATATTTTTTTATTGATTTCAGAGAGGAAGGAAGATGGAGAGATAGACACATCAGTGATGAGAGAGAATCATTGATTGGCTGCCTCCTCCACACCCCACACTGGGGATCAAGCCTGCAACCCAGACATGTGCCCTGACCAGGAATTAAACTGTGACCTCCTGGTTTACAGGTCGATGTTCAACCACTGAGCCATGCTGGGTGGGCAGTAACAATATTTTAAGCAGAAATGGAATGTGAGTTCCCAAGAGTTGTGACTTCCTAGAGCCAGATTAGAATTTAGAAATGTCCGGACCCCTGGCTAACCATCCTACGGGCTGTGCGAGATGCTGGGGGGCAGGGGGTGTGTGGCTGGGGCACACCAGGACCACCCAGGTTTCCTTCAGGATCTCACCCTGCTCTGCTCAGCTTGAGCTGCATGTTGAGAAACAGACCAGGAGTCCAGGATCAAGCCTGGCCGTGAGGTCTTGGGCACATCTTATCCATCTGGTCCTCAGATTCCCACCATGCTCCCCCAGAGTGGGACCTGGAACCATCCTGGCTTCCCTCTCCCTCATCCGCACCGTAACACACCCCCAACCTTGTTGATTTTGTCTCTTCCTCTTACTGTTCCCGCCCTCCTCAAAAGCAGCAGCATCTCTCCGGTGGAGACTCAACAGCCTCCAACAGGTCTCACTGCTGCCATCTCTGCCCCACAGGCCAGGGCAGGCCGTCCCAGGTCGGGGAGTGAGCTGGGCCATCTGGGGGCTGGTGCAGTGTCATGTTTTGCCTGAGAGGCAATGTGAATTGGAAATAGCACTAGACGGGCAGTCAGGAGAGCTGGATTTGTGCCCTGGCACTTGTGTCTTTGAGCAATCTCTCAGAGCCTCCATTTTGTCATCTGCAATGGGATACTCCCTGCCTTCCACCCTGAGTGTGAAAGTCTAGAATACTGTCACACTCAAAGGGCCTTCTCCTGCCTCGGCCCCTCCCATTATTGTTCCCCAAAGCCAAGTGAGGGGCCAGTGAGGCCAGATGTGGTCCAGGGCGCGAGGGCAGGCTGGGCGAGCTCCCCTGCTTCGGCAGCTGTGCTGGCACTCCTCACCAGCAGAGACGAACTCTTTTACTTCCTCACTTGTCTCCTCCCAGAAGAATATAAACTCTGAGAACAGAGCTCTCCCCGTGTCCTGCTTACTCACCTCTAGCACCAAGCCGTCTCCGGCTTGTCCTAGGTTCTCAATAAATATGTTTTGCAAAAGGAAATGGAGGGAGAGGCAGCCAGGAACCCGCAGGTGGAGGGTGGGGGATAAGGAAAGACAGGAGATGTGATCCGGGCTGAGAAGGGTCCCAGGGTCATGCCTGAGGTAGGACAGATGCTCACTGTGCCAAAGGGTCACCAGGGCCTGGGCGAAGAGACGACCCACAGAGCTGCCCCATGAAACTGGGGTCTAGACGGAGGGGGCAGGGGTACAGGATCAAACACACGCTTTGCCGGCTGACCTGGCTCGGATCCCTGTCATTCCCCCGGACGCCATTGGGTAAGTTGGCCATCCACTTTGAGCTCCGGATTCCTCCTACGAGGAACAGGAACACAGAATTGTGTTGGTTCACTTGTGGTCACTGTCCCTCTCCCTTCTAGAGAAGCCGCCCCAGGGAAGGGCCACATGCAGGGTGGGTGCTGGTTTCCAAGGAAGGCACAGCTTGTTCACACTTGGCTAATGTTTGGGCTCTGCTCTAATGGACCTTAACGCAGTATCTGATGGAGTTTTGAACCTCACTTGGGGAAGAAGGGGCCTTCTGTGCAGTTGAAGTGGTGAGGGGGGCCTGGACAGAGACTAGCAGGAGGGGCACGGAGAAAGGGCAGAGGGTGGCAGAGTCAAAGACTTGCAGCCCATCTCTTGGGCTGGGTGCTCAGTGAGGCTGTGGCACCAGGGAAGGCTGGCCCAAAATCTGGGTTCCAGACTGGCTTTCCCCTCCCTCCTACCCCTCCTACCCTGGACCTCACACAAATGGGAACACCTCCTCAGGAACCCACCTCAGAGCTTCCTGGACTAAACTGTTCAGCTGCCCCAGTGCACACCTCCCCAAAAGATGCTCCGGTCACTGGTCAGCCCCGGGGCTATGGGCCCTAGCGCATCTCTAGTTGGGGTAAACGAGGTGGACCCCACCGTTTACATGGGAAAATTGGAGTGCTCAGCAAGGGTACTGGTGGCACCTACTTCCTAGGTTTGTTCAAAGTGTGGTGCTCAATACCTTTTACCTGTCATTTCTAAAAGTCTCTGTCCTGGAACCCAGTGGCATTGGGCAAGACACACCATCTCCCTGACTTCATCTGAAAAACGGGCCAATAGTCTCTGCTATGTGGAGTTATGATAAGGAAGAAATGAGACAAATTATAGCGTGTCTAGTAGGCAGAAAATGCAGGAAAATATCCCCTGCCCCCCTTCCTGCCCAGACCTTTACTAAAGGCTGAGGGTGGGGTGCAGGGCAGGTGAACATCTCTTATGTCTCATGCCCACCACTGCGGGCTGGCTCCGCAGGGCCCGGGGTCCCCAAGCCCTCTCCCTGCCTTGCCTGCCCGGAATAGCAGCCAGCAAAGTGTTGACGTGTCTCTGACATCCTTCCACTCAAGGAAGTGCCCACTGATGGTGGCACAGGACATGTGCTGAGCTTCCTTCTCATCTCGTGATTGCGCGGCACTGGGCCAGCTCCCTCAGGCAGGCACCGCGAGGTCCCAGCCAGCTGGGGGCTCAGGCAGCAGTCCCTCCCCGGGACAGTCAGGACAACAGGAAGAGAGACTGGTTTGCATATGTTGCTGAGCCAGGGAGGTGGGGGCCCTCAAGCCTGGGCCTGGGTCTCTGGTCGGGCATGTTAAAGCCCAGCCCTGCAGCCCTCAGTCTTTCCTGAGCTCTAGGCTGGGGACTTGGCCCAAATAGATCTAGAAACATAAGGTGACAAAGCTTATGGGGTGAGGGGGCTATCAATGAGTTCACAAAGCCGAGGCACCTCATTGCTCACATGGGGAAACTGAGGCGCAGAGAAATGAGCCTTGCCTAAGGTCGCACAGTGCAAAGGACCAACTCTCAGATTTATTTCTTCAACAAACAGTTCAGAATGACCTGCACACCTGATGTGGTGGTAGGGGAAGTGGAAGGTTCCAGACCTCCTCTCACTTGGGTTTCAGGGCACATGTTGGTGTGCGTTCCAGTCTTGTGGTCTCATGGCTGAGTCTGGCAGTTCTGTGAGGATCCCACCTGCTTCTAGTGCTGTGGTTCTCAACCTGTGGGTCGCGACCCCTTTGGCGGTTGAACGACCCTTTCACAGGGGTCGCCTAAGACCATCCTGCATATCAGATATTTACATTACGATTCATAACAGTAGCAACATTGCAGTTATGAAGTAGCAACGAAAATAATTTTATGGTTGGGTCACAACATGAGGAACTGAATTTAAAGGGCCAGAAGGTTGAGAACCACTGTTCTAGTGTCCTGCACAGACCTGGGCATACTGCAGGTCACAGCTGCAAACCTGGGGACTCAGGGATCCCTTGGGAGCATTGCCCAGGCCTGCCTTTTGCTCTCCTCGCTGTCACTTGCAATCTCTCTTGAAAAGCACAGACAGTGCTTTAGGAAACTGGATTGACCCCTCTGACCCCACCAGTAAACTGATGATCAATGCTACTTGGGCAGGTTTCACCATCCACCTTGCACTTTCCAAGATGTGAAAGGCTTGGCTCATTTGCTGAGTCACTTAAGCCCCTCCATTGTATAAGGTTTAGGGACAGGGAGGCCTGGGGCTATTTTACATCTCCTTCATTCCTGAGCCACAGGCGGGGCTGGATTTCTCCTGGAAGACCGCTGGAACCTGCATGACCCCTGCAGCCCAGGGCTGGCTGACGCCCACAACGCCCAAGGGAGGGGGGAGGGGGGAATGACTGTCTATTCCTGGATTGACCTTCCACTTACACCATATTTCCAGAAGCTGGTTATCTGCAAGTGAGCTCCTGCCTTGAGCAAAGCACTGTGCAAGGCGCTTGGGGGAGGGAGTAAGAATCAGAGTGATTGATTTGTGGTGGAAGGAGGGTGTGCTGGTAAGTGGTTAACAACCAGCTTTCCCCAGGGGAAAAAATACCTGATTATAGCATTTGCAAATTCCCACAGTATAAATATTCCCACAATGGCTGATTTCAAGGGACCAATGGAACATCTTTGGAAGAGATGCACAGAATTAGATCTTGAGAGCAAGTGGCACCTGGCTCCAGCACACCATGTGGCAAGGAAGTTTGAAACACGTACTAAAGTAGAAGAATAAATACAATTCTAGGATCCCTGAGCAGGGGAGCAATACGGTCTGACCGAACTTCCTGGGGAAGCTTCAAGGAGCAGTGACACTTGGATTGGGCCTGGAGGAAGCCCATGGCTTTCCCTGGGGAGCTGTGGAGGGAGGTCCTCCAGCCAGAGGGAGCAGCCCGAGCTGAGGAAGCACCACACACCCAGCATGTCTGAGGACCCGGGCCCTGTGGCAAGACCATGGAGATCAGATCACAGTGGGCCTTATAGATTTTGCCAAGGATTTTGTCCTTTATCTCACCAAGAGACAGTGTGGGGAGACACTGATGCATCTTTAGAAAGTAAATGACATAGAAAGACATATGTTTTTTTTAAAATCATGACTTTAATACTTTTTCCTAAAAAAAAAAATGTGTATGTTCATTACAGAAACAAATCAACCCATTCCTTTTTCACATTGGGTGAGCATCTTCACAACACGTCTTCATATGGGTACACAGACAAAAGTTTAGAGAAATATAGTAGAAATAACATGAAACAAATAAAAATAAAAGTAAAGAAAGAGGAGAGACACAGGAATTAACTGGTCTCTTTTTCACTGGATGTTGTCAGGACTGTGTGTGATGTTTGGTGCTGTGGCAGCCATCTTGGAATCATGAGGCAAGCTGGCCCCGGGCAGTGGAAACACAGGATGGGAGAGTGGGACGACTGAGAGAATGTAAGTTTGGGTAATGTAGGGTAGCTGCTGTCCTTTACATAAAGACCATCATGTGCTACTCTGGTTCTCATATGTATGATTTCTCTATCTATCTGGATTCTGAATTCTCAAGGCTCAAACCTGGGTCATGATGAAGTGAGTCCGTGTGATGTAGTGTCCAAAATTGTGAGATTTGGGTCAAACAAACCCATATTTGAATTATAGCTCCTCATAAGAGAATTACTTAATCTCTTAGTGACTCATTTTCTCATCTCTGAAATAGGAATAATTAAGCTGCTTGCAAAAATGTTGTAAGCATTCTATTAAATAATATCTGTAAAGTTTCTACCACAATACCCAAGACAGAAGGCACTCAGAAAATGATTGTGACATACACAGAGATATCTGAGAAAATATTAAGCATGCCACTGGGTGGGCAAAAAAGTTGTACTTCTATTTCTTCAGTCCTTTCAGTAAGACTGAGCCAGCTTTGAGCTATGGAGCTCCAGCTCTGAAACGGGCCGAGTAATTCTGAATAAGTTTCTTCATGTCTCTGAGTATCAGTTTCCTTAGCTGTAAAATGGGTACATTACATGGAGGATTAATTAAGGGTAATTCCCAAACACTACTTTTCTTCTTCTTCATTCCTCTTCTCCACAACACACAGATACATGCTCACATATACACACAAACACATGCATCCAGACACACACACACACACACACCCTTTTAGCCTCAGAATCTTTCAGGAGATTTTTTATGAGGATGTGGATTTGAGGAAACAGTCCTGTGTCTGTCTGCAAGGCCATCCTGCTCATCTGATTCCTGTCATGTGTTCTTGGTCTTTCTCTGGATTTATTTCTCAAATGTGAGACCTTCAAACAATGCACTTGTTGCTTAAAGGAAAAGTCTGGGGACAAATACTTGAAAATGTCATTGTTTATTAGATACACATCTAGTAAGTAATCTAGTAAATAATTAGACATGTACTGCCTTGAATATAAAATGCCACATTTTTGCAGAGGGACAGATAGAGCTGACAGTCCAAGGGGGTCAGGAGAGGGAAGCCATGTACTTCCTTTCTATTTGCCTGGTGTAGTTGGGCCTGGCCCCAGGGCAGGGCTGGGCGGGCCCTGCTGGACAGGCTTTGGCTGGGATGGGAGGTGCAGAGAAAATGAGAAGCAGATTGAGGGGCCAGTTGGAACTCTGTTCAGGTGACAGTGAATACAATTACCAGCCTTGTTTCAGGTCCATTCCTAGCATCACCACCCTGGCTGTGACCTTCGTCAGATCTTCCTTGGACAGTTGCTTTGACCCTCTCATTTATTTCCCAACTCCATTCTGCCTCCTGTAACATCACTAGAAGCACAGCTCCTGACATGCACTTTCCTCATGTCAGCCTTCTGCTCTAAGACCTCCCTGCTTCCACCCTTCCTGTCTTACTTTGCCTGCTTGACTTTCCAGGGGAAAGAATGACCATTTTGCTCAGTACAGCAAGCACACAGCTGGCAGTGCAATGCCCATACTCTTCTGAGCAGCCCCATCCTAGACACCACTAAGTACAGCACAGGCCACAGAGCTGGAGCCACAGCTTTTCAAAGGCCGAGTCTGTGCATGACCACGACCCTAAGCCACTCTCTCAGATCCACTCTGTACTCTTCCCAACCTGCCCCTTCCCTCCTGATTTTCCCTTCTGTTTCACCTTCCTTGCCTTCTTGGGCTGGATCCTCTGCCTACTTGACTGTCTCTGACCTTGACTTGCCCCCTAGCCGGTGGTTTGGATTTGTCATCTGGCCAGGCACTCATTGCTGGGACCTGCCCTGGGCCCTGCTCCTGAGGCCTGGGCAGTACAGTGGGGCCTTGACTTACAAGTTTAATTCGTTCCGTGACGGAGCTCATAACTCAAATTACTCGTATGTCAAATCAAAAAGTGAACGAGTGAGACACGTGATGCTGGGCTGATGTTGTGGCATTCACTGTGACGTTCGCTGCGCCAACTAGCAGTGGGGTATCTGAAGCTGGCTCGTAACCCGAATTTTAGCTCGCAACTCAAATAAAAAAATCGGCCGAGAGACAGCTCGTATCTCGAAAAACTCGTTAGTCGGGACACTCGTAAGTCAAGGCCCCGCTGTATCTGTGAACCAGAAGAAGGGCCATAAGGCAATTCACGGAGGACTCACTTTCTCTGTGTGTGGGGTGGGGGGATGATTGCTAGGCGGAGAGGGAAGTTGCACAGAGGAATCAAATGTTGCCCTTGAACTCTGGCAACTAGCCAGAGGCCAGTCGATGACATTTTATCCTTAATTGATTTGTCAGATTAGCTTTAATGGAACCCAGAGGAAGCTGGAGCAAGCCAGGAAGTGATTGCAATAGAAGAAATTGTACTCGGGGGTTCCCTTTGATCTTCAAACAACCCTGAGAGGCGGGGTTGTCCCCATTTCCCAGCCTGGGAAGCAGGCTCGGAGACGCCTGAGCCCTGGCCGGCCTGACAGGCACGGCATGCTCAGGGCACCTGTGGTCAGCTCGCTTCCTGAGTGGCCTGCTGAGGACCGTTGGCCTGCAATTCCCTTCCACGGGGCGGACTGAAGCTGCTCTCGGCACCAACTACCCTCACTCTATCACTTTTCTGCCCTGGCCTGGGCGGAAGGGGAGCTGCTGAGTTTCCATCTGAGTGTCCAACTTCCTGGGCCTCAGGGGAAAAGGACATTGATTTTTGATCAAAAGGGAGAAGGAGAATGCAGGGGAAATGCAGGGGCAGGGATGGGTGGGCGGTGAGAGAGAACCAGGACGCCAGACACGCTCCCGCATGAGGGAAGACCATTGAGCACACAGCCAGAGGGCCACTGCCTACAAGCCACCGAGAGAGGTTTCCGAAGAAACCGAACCTTTACCTTGGACTTCTAGTCTCCAGAACTGTGAGAAAATAAATTTCTGTGTTTAAGCAAAACCAAAACAAAAAAGCAAAATAAGACAAAAAGCAAACAAACAAAAAAGAGATAGAACTAAAAAGAATAAAAAGAACCCCTAAGCCTTAAACAGAGCCTGCCCTCTGACTCCTGGGTAGGTGTGGGCTGAGAAACGGAATTAACTGCCGAGAAATCATCTTGGGCTTGGGCGTGCCTCGTTGGACTGAACTGAATTAAAAATGTATTGATTTCCCTGGTATGTGAGGAGGGGCGGGCAGCCCAGGAAGCAGCCTGAATCACTGTGCCAGCCCACCAGCGTTCCCCTGCTGCCTCCTGCGCCACCTCTGAGTCCTGGCAAACTTATAATTGGCCTGATGGGTTATGATTTGAAACCAGAAGAGCCAATTAGCAGAAATCTCCTCTGACCTACGGTTTGGGGTTGTAGGAGAGAAGGTAATGACTTGAGACAGAGGGAAGAAAAAAACAAAACTAAAAATAAAAATAGAAACTATCAAGAGCAGAGACCTAAATCTTTTTGGCTCCCTGATTAATAACCCTGTCATGCCGATCACAAGCTCTAAACAGCAATGCTGGTTGCAGCTGAATTTTTTATACTTTCTATTAATCTTTAATGATAGCTTGGTCACCTAGTCTCTTTTATCTTGTCAGATAAATGTATGGTTAACAGGATAATGAGATTTCTAAAGCCCCATTCCAGCTTCCAGCTATCTGGTGCATGCAGTGACCTCTGACCCCTGGCAGACAGCAGCACCCGGGTGCTCGTAATTGGTAGGTGTGCTGGGAATGTATTGGAAGCTGACGGATGGTTTAAACTTTGATTTGAGGTCAGCGAGGTCACTGAGCTCTGGAAGACCAGCCTGGTTTTATTACCAGCTGCCTCTGATGGGGATATAATTAGATTTAGCCATTGCTTTATTAATAAGTAATGGCTTCCCCATAGCTGTGTGTGGGCAAATGTATTCCTTGGATTATTTGAGGACACTAGTTTGGCTTTATTAATAAGAATATATCATGTGCATTTGGCCAGGGCCAGACATCCATCTGGGTTTCTGGACTTTGGGGGAACTTTATCATTTTTACTTATTTGCAATATTGAATAAATTGGCTGTGCCTTGCAAAATCTATCCTTACCTGGAACTCTCTATTGTCATAAGGAACCTCTGATTTGCTCTGTTTTCCAATCACGTAGGAGTGAAAAATATGTAAATAATTTTATTCAGCTGTTCACCCCTCCCTCCCTCCATCCATCCATTATCCATCCATCTACTCAATCATGGTACCTGCTAAATCCTAGTTACATACATAGGTGATGCAGGAAGGAGTTAAAAGAAAGTTAAAGACCTACTCCTTCACTTAGGAGATTCACAAGGAGACAAGGAACTAAAATTCAAGAAAGGGCAGGCAAGTTAAGAGTCTTAAGGAAAATGTTAACACAATGCTAGACAATATGAGGAAAGTATTGAGCAGTGGATCTGACACATCAAAAATGTTCACATTTTTGAAATAGTTATTAACATTACTCATATTTTTAAGAGAAGGGCTGGGGCATAGGAGGAGATAGACTTGAAGGAAAGGCTGAGAAGTTTCTTTTTTAAAAAAATATATTTTATTGATTTTTTACAGAGAGGAAGGGAGAGGGATAGAGAGTTAGAAACATCTATGAGAGAGAAACATCGATCAGCTGCCAACATTGATCAGCTACCTCCTGCACATTCCCTACTGGGTATATGCCCACAACTGAGGTACATGCCCTTGACCAGAATCGAACCTGGGACCCTTGAGTCCGCAGGCCAATGCTCTATCCACTGAGCCAAATCGGTTAGGACTGAGAAGTTTCTTAAATATTTAAACATTTTGGGAGTTTCTTCCATGCATCCTTATGATATTAGGGATTAGGAAAAAATTAGGAAGGAATAGGGAAGAGAAACAAAATGGAAGAGAAACAAATGTAAAGATCACTCATTAGTCCTAAACGCTAATTAATTCAACAACTGTCTATTGAGTGTCAACTATGTGTGAGCATGCCTCAGCCACTTTCCCATTTACCCAAAGATAATCCCAATATAGTCATAATTCATTTTGTTGTGATTTGCTTTAATTACACTTCACAGATGCTGCATTTTTGTTTTGTTTTATTTTTTACAAATTGAACGTAAGACCCTCCACCAGCAGTAAGATGACTTTCTTTATTGTGATGGCCTGGAATCAAAGCCTCAATATCTCCAAGGTATGTCAGTATAAAGATTGCAGACTTGCAAGTAGCAAAGCTCACTTCCACCACATCCCATTGTCCAGAGCTAGTCCCATGGCCCAACCAGATGCAAGGACCATGCCCACGAGGAGTACGAAATGGTTTAGGTCAGTGATGGCGAACCTATGACACGTGTGTCAGAGGTGACACGTGAACTCATTTTTTTGGTTGATTTTTCTTTGTTAAACGGCATTTAAATATATAAAATAAATATCAAAAATATAAATCTTTGTTTTACCACGGTTGCAAATATCAAAAAATTTCTATATGTGACACGGCACCAGAGTTAAGTTAGGGTTTTTCAAAATGCTGACATGCCGAGGTCAAAAGGTTCACCATCACTGGTTTAGGTGAACAGTTAGTATTATATCTTCCTCACCAGTAAAACCTTCAACTGGCAAGTGGAATGAGGATGCAAACTCAGAATAATGCCCTCTTCCTTATTGAGCCACAGGCCTGTAATCTGCTGTGGGGACAAAATAAAATAATACATACACACTCATTCACACAGAAAATCGCTCTGAGATCCCACAGTGACGTAGCTTTGTTACTCCTTAGGGGCATTGCTTGCCCAAAAGAGGAAGGAGAGGACAAAGGATTTGTCTGGAAGCCAGAGTCCCACTTTCCCCACTGTTCACTTCAGCAAGTCACGTTTTGTCTGTGAACTTCAGGATTCTCATCAGTGGCAACACTACATACATAGCGATGGAGTTTTCTGACTTATGTTGGGATACTGACATCCTGGTGTACTTATGGAATCCACTGGACAACAGTTTTGAAATCAGAACCCAACTGGGTGATTGGGTTGTATAGGACTGTATCAATTTCCGTTAATGCTCTAACAAATTAGCACACATTCAGTAGCTTAGAGCAACACAAATTTATTCTTATACAGTTCTGAAGGTCAGAATTTAGAAATGAGTTTTTCAGGGTAAATAAAGGTGTCAGCATGGCTGGTTCCTTTCAGGGCCCCAGGGATGATTCTGTTCTTCGCCTCTTCCAGCTTCTGAGGCTGCTGGCACCCCTCGGCTCCTGGTGAATCTCTCCAATCCCTGCTCTTGTCATCACACGCCTTCCGTTCCTTTGTAAGGACACTGTGATTATCTTTAAGGCCTACCGGGGTAATCCAGGGTAATCTCCCCGCCTCAAATCCTGAATTTCATCACATCCGCAAAGTTCCCTTTGCCATATAAGATAACATTCACAGATTCTGGGCGTAGGAGGTGAGTATTTTGGGGAGCTATTACTTGGCCTACTTCAGAGACAGACTGAGGCACTCAGAAGGAAGTTAGATGCTTTTTCCAAGTGGAGGGCAAAGGGCAGGGAACCCAGGACAGTCCTCACCCCTGAAGTCTGAGAGGAGACACAGCAGAGAGTCCAAGGGCTTTGGGTGTGACCACGACTAGGCTTGTATTTCTGCTCTGTCTGTTACCAACTGTGTGTCTTGGACAACTTGACTGACTTTCTGGGTTCTGATTCCTTATTTTTAAACCAGAGAAAGTGATACCTCACTGCCAAAGCTACTGTAAAGATTAGCAAACCTCTGAAACATTTGGCACTATGCTCAGCACATAGCAATGCCCAAAGACTTCGAGTATGGCCACGAACTTCCTACTGGTACCTCTGTGGGCATCTCTGTCAGCTCAGGCTGCTATAACAAGATATCACAGGTGGGTGGCTTAAACTACAGACATTGATTTCTCACAGTTCTGGAGGCTGGGGAGTCCAAGATCACGGTGCTAGCGCATTCAGTTCTTGGTGAAGGCTCTCTTTCTGGCGTGCAGACAGTAGCCTTCTTGCTGTGACCTGACAAGGTGCAGAGAGTGCTCTGGTCTCTCTCCCTTTTTAGTAAGGACACTAATTCCATCATGGGGGCTCTACTCTCCTGACCTCATCTAACTCTAATCACCTCCCAAAGGCCTCGCCTCCAATTACCATTGGGGATTAGGACTTCTACTCTCAGTCCATAATAGTGGGTGAATGGGAGCAAATGGAGGAGATGCTGCCATCTGGCGGAGTGGAGGTCCCAGCAGCGTACCCACATCTGCAGGGGATGGAGGCAGCCAGGACAGCCAGCTTCCCACTGCTGCTCCTGTGGCAGAATGAAGCGTGGAGCCAGGCCTGTGAAGGAGAGGCACTTCTGGGAATAGCAGTGACACTGAGGAACCTGAAAGAGGGGAGCCTCAGGGAGCAAGGCCCCCACCAGCCTCAACCTCAGGAAACGGTAATCAAGAGTGGCAACACAACCCCGGGGCAGTGCTGGCTGGGCTCATGTGTCATAAACTATAAAAGTCTTCTCTCGCCTGCCACCTCTTGGTGTGTTCCTTCTACCTTCTAGACCTTTCTTAGGCTGAGAACAAATCTGCAGAACAGTGGTTAAGAGAGTGGGCTCTGGAGCCGATGTGCTTACGCTTAATTCAAACTCTACCACACTGCTTCTCTGACCTATGAAAGCTGTTGAGTTTCTCTGTGCCTTAGTTTTCCCGTGAATTGGGACTCACAATGGCAGTCACTAGAGTGCTGTGAAGACTTGGTGAGTAATATGTCAATGGAAGGGCTTTCCAGGGCCCCGAGACTGTCCATGTCACAGGCTCCGGGCACCCCCGCTTCCACCCACACCAACCTCAGAGGAGACCACTGTCAGAGGCAATCCGCTGCCTAAATGAGCCAACTTCCAGATCAGTTTATTACCAAAACACAGTATAAATGTTGTCTTTATGCTCAATAAACAGTTCCTTAGCTCTGCAAAATGAAATATTCCTTTCATTATGAAATGGAGAAACCATTTATCCCGTGTCTTAAGTGGTATAAATAGGCTGCGTGGCAGTCAACGGAGGGATAATGACACAGTTTATTCTCACAGCTCAGGATGGGCTGACACAGTGTGTACTGGGGAGTCAGCGCGGCTCCTAGAAGGGGGCCTGCAAATCCATCATTCTTGCCAGAAACAAGGTGCTCAGCATCTGTTCCCAGGCTCCACTTGCCAGCCCCGGGCGGGAGGGGGGATGTTGGGATTCCACCTGGCACCTAGAGGAGCCAGCTCTGCACTTAATCTGGAGAAGGGCCACCCCCCAGGAGGGAGTGGATGGAGCTGGGCCACCCTGTGACACCCCCTGCAGCGCTCCTGAAGATCACCCTGCACGGGCACTCAGGCACAAACCTCGTGCCTCAGAAAGCTGCCCAAGTCATGTGGTAGGACTAGATGTGGAGCCTGAAAATCGGGGCCCAAGGTCAGGCTCTGGTGCTCTTGACCTGGGATACTGGGAAATCCTCAACTCTCTGGCCTCCATCTCCAGTTTCTGCAGTGGGGAGACCTGCCTTCCTTGCTCTGTGATTGACTTGGGAAGCACACGTGTAGGTGTTCAGCTTTGAACAAGTGAATGCCCTGATTTTTCTAGAGAGGAAACGCAATTCCACAGAGAGTCAGTGGCTCATGGGAGATTCCAGGTCAGACCCAGTCTCCTGATCCCTAGCCATGAGCTCTTTCTACCCATGTGTTCTATTGGATTAAGCATTGTCCTGGACAGACAGGGCCCGTGTGTAATGTGGACTGCAGACTCCAGGTGGTGGGCGGGGGCGCTATTCACTGGGACGATGTCATGAATGACACCCATCAGGATGTGAGTACACAACCTGCACAGCTGACCCAGTGGCCCGCAGAAGCCTCTGTTCAGAGCAAATGTGTTTCTAGGGGAGAGGCCCACGGGCCCACTTTAGTGCATGTGAGGGTTTCACTTCCTTGGCAGAAAATAGCAATCAACAGAGATGAAACCCTAGACATTGTGTGTGTTGGGGTCTCAGGATTGGAAAGTCTAGAATGTGGGGCTCAGGCTGAGCTGAGGACTCTGCATAGCTGAGGGGCGTGTTGACCTCACAAGCACTTGGAATAGGGAAGAGGAGTCGGAAGCATTAACAACAGGAAGTGCTGAGTGCTGAGCTCAGACAGTTGGAAGCCTGTCTGGAAGAAAGCCATGAGCAAGTCCCTTATCTCTTTAAAACCCACTGCTTTTGTCTGTGCAATGGGGTTAATAACACCTTGCAGTTCTGAAGAGCAGAGGCTGGACTGGAAGCTCCCTGCCAGCTGCTTTGGGAGCCACTCCTGAGCTGTGCTGGCAGCAGGAGCCATTCCCTTCGCCACTTTGTCCAAGGGATGGGTGGGAAGCTGTGCACATTTTAGGATTCTGTCCTACTGGGGTGGCTGGGAGCCCTAGGCAGAGTGGGGAACCAGTGAGCTTCGAACTGTTGGGAGGTCAGGGCTTGGGAGCAGTAATTAGAACAGAATGGCTGGCCCCTTCACAGAGGGAGGGCCAAGGTTCCATGCCATCAATCTAGTAGGGCAAACTGAGGCCCACATCTGCGATCTGATCTGAGGGTCGGGTATTTGTGTGTGTCTGTGTGTGGGGGTGCCTCGGTGGTTCTTGGCACCCCTCAAGGCCTGTGCTAGGGTTCAAGGAAGGAAGGTGCTTGGAGTGAATAACACTCCAGATGCAGGCCACCTGCTGTCTTGGCACCAGTCAGCACACAGGCAGGAGACTGGGACTGCTCTAGATGTTTCAAGAGGACCTCATGCAAGGAATTGGTTACAAGGGGGCTAAAATGCTCAGAGGGCTAAAGGAAATGAGGGTTCTTAGCCCTGGACCAGGAAGCTGCTTTTGCCCTAGGGGCTGTGGCCCACTGCCCTCATGCAGCCCAGCTGCCCCGAGGGGCACCAACACCCAACGGGGACCTGGGGGTCTGCTGCCCTGAAGCTGCTGCTGGAAGTGCCTGGCTGCTGAAGCCCCAGGGCCATAGCTGCCCTTGCACAGGGCTCCTGCCTCTGCTGGAGGCACTGCCAGGAGCAAATCCCTTCTCCCTCCTCCTTGCCTGCCAGTCTCCCACGGGTGTCTCCTATTGGCTGCCAGTGGCAAGAGAGCCTGGGAAATGTAGTTTTCAGGTTTAGTTCTGTAGAGAGTCAAGCCTGGAGAGTGGGGTACTGAGAGCCAACATGTGCTGTTGGACATATGTACCTCCTACACTCTGGAACTACCAGAGGTGATCAGATTTAAAAGTTAATTCTGAATCTCTCCATCCACCTTTTGAATGGGGGTAGTATGACACCTGTTTTATGTATGAGGCTCTGAGAGGTTAACTAAAGTGCCCAGGATAACACAGCTAGCAAGTTCACAGAGCTGGGATTTGAGCCCTGAACAATCACTGCTTTACACTTGGGGGCACTAGTGGTCACAGAGTTCAACTGAGAGATTTAAACAGCAGCCAGTCCAGCAGGAACCAGGGATTTGGGCAGAAGCCAGGAAGAAGATGAGCTTCACTAAGTGGGGGGTGTCTGAAGCCTCTATGGCCCCCAGGGGCTAAGTTCACGGGCAGGTTGCTGGGCAGGGGAACAGCAGATATGTCCACTCTCCTCCTGAGGATGGGAAAGCAGGGCCACCACCGTCTTTGCCCAAAGTGGGGCTGGGGGAGATGGGACTAACCATCATCTGCATTTGAGAGGGAAGCTGTGTGACCGTGGGAGCACTCCAGTGCAGTCATGGGTCAATGAGGTACAGGATATTCATTGGCTGTTTGCCCCTGTGATGCGTAGGAGGCATAGAGATCCAGAGCCCAAACCCAACTGGATGGAGAGGATGACCTGGAGCTGGGGCCACGGTCCCACACCAGTCTTCACTCTGGCTGACAGGGTGACAGGGCAATCGGTGTGGTAGCCAGGAAGCTAGGCCAAAGTCCAGAGATCTGGGCTGGAATATGGCTCTGCCACCTCTACTGAGTGAGCTTAGGCAGATCCATGTCCCTTTGTTTTGGGCTTCTATGATTGGGCCAGGGAAGGAAAAGGAGTGGTTGCATGAATGATCCTCAGAGGAAGGCCACGGCCACTTGGTGGCGGCTCTGAGCCCCCTTTCCTCCTAGTTTGACCCACTGTTTCTGTTCTGGATCATTGCAGCTTGTCCAAGGATCATTTCCACATCCCATTTCTCTGTCCCAGTTTGGCCTTCTCTGATTCTTCATCTGCCGACTTGACCTTATTTTAATCACTGAAGGGGCCTTGGGGCTTAAGTTCACACGATCTCTGGCACACGAGAAACCTGGAGACTTGCTTCAGGCTGCACAATTGGGATAGACAGTGGCGTTTGGAGCCTGGGACTTCGGATTCCCTTTTGTAGTGCTTTCCCAACCAGAAGCATCTGGGAAGACCTTTGGGTCCCAGGATGACTCTCCTTTTAGAACTGGAGCACTATTCAAACAGCAGTGGGACGAACCAGGCTTGACATCAGCCTCCAAGAATTCTCCTCTCCACTCAGCCCCAAACACTTCCAGTACGTCCTCACCTGCAGCCTTTCCACCCGTATCAGCTGTCTATTGCTGGGTAGGAAACTGACCAAAATTCAGTGACTCAAAACAACTGCTGATTCCCCTTACATGTCTGCCGGTTAGTTCTGCTGCTCTGCCTTCCCGCACATCTGTGGTCCACCGGCAGCCCGGGGGAGGACTGGCTGGTCCCGGACGGTCTTGCTCACGTGTCTGGTGATCACTTGTCAGGTAGTGAGGAACCTTCTTTACGAGGCCCCTCGTCCTCCCGCAGGCTAGCCCAGGCTTGTCCAGAGGCAGCAGTGTTCCAAGAGTAACAGGAGTGAAAGTTGCAAGACCCCTTGAGGCCTCAGCTTGGAACAGGCTCACTATCGCTCCTTCGGCATGCTATTGGTGAAAGCAAGTGACAAGCCAGCCCAAGTGCAAAGCATGGTGAAATAGAATCCACCTCTTGATGGGAGGAACTACCATGTATTGTGGCCTCCTTTGCGATTTGCCACACCTCCACAAATGGAATGCCTTCCCTGTCCTGGGGTAGATGCTGCAAGGGCTTACCCCAGTGTCCACGCGGCCCATCTTCCTTAACATACTAGAACGCTGCTGACGTTGATCTGGGCTCAGAATCATGACTCCACTCCCCAGACTTTCCTGAAGCTAGGATAGGCTGTAAAACTAGATTCTGGCCAATGAGGTGGTAAAAGAACCTGGCACAAATCCTCTGCCCCTTTCTCTTTCTCTTTCTCTTCTTTCGTCCTGCTGCCTGGAGTCTGTATGCAATGTGGCTAGAGAATGAGCAGCCATATTAGACTATCAGGCAATGTACTACAGATGGCAGAGAAGCAAGACAGAAAGCACTTATATCCCTGGTGACTTAATGTGAGAGTAAAACAAACTTGTGTCTTTGTTATTTTGCCATTTTTGTTACTCACAATCAAGCCCAATCCTAATTAATAGACTTCCTCTCTACACTGGTTGCTTTCTACCTTCTATTTCTTATAATTGTCCCCATCTGACAAAGCCTTCCCAGATCACACTCATGTGCTCTTATCTGGATTCTTGGCATACTGCCTGTTTGTATGAGTCACTGACAGCCACCCACCAATTTGGCCTTGGTCTCATAGTTCTCAGTTTGTTTTATTCATTTTGGTATCTTACATATTATTGCTTTTAGTTTATTGTAGAGCTGATATCTATAGTCTCTTTCATTGTAGAGTTGGAGGCTATAATCTCCTTTGTATTTCCCCTCAAATTTGTCTCTCCATCCATTCAGAAATATTTATAGAGTACTTAGGAAGGCTCCGGGGGGTGTAAAAGTGAATATAACAATAACACAGTTCTCATCGTCATGGAACTGAGGGTGTAGTGGAAGTGAATAGGCTTTGAAGAAATAAACAAATAACTATGTAATTACAAAGTGTGATAAATGCCAACATGAAAGATATCAGGGTCATCTAGTTTAGATCGGGTGCATAGGGAAGGCTTCGTTGAAGGGGCAGTACTTAAGATGTGATTGGAAAGTGAAGAGAACCCAGGCAGGTGTTATATAAAGAGCAGTACTGCCGGAGGGAGTACCACTGAGGCAAAAAAAGAGCTTGGGGTGGTGGAGCAGATGAAAGAAGGTCCCTGTGAATGAAAAGCAAGAGGGAGAATGGAAGAAGAGATCAGAGGGAAGCCAGGAGCCAGATCACAGAGGGCTACGTGGACCATGACAAAGAATCTATATTTTATTTCACATGCAATAGGAGGTTTTATGTACTGATATTAATTGATAGGATCAGGTTCTTCTGCCTGTAACTAAAAACCCAAGTGTCAGTGGCTTAAACAAGCCTGGAGGAAGGGCTCACATGGAGGCTCCAGGACGCCATTAGGGACCCAGATTCTCTTAGCTTTCTTCTCCACCATCCTTATCAGGTGGCCCTAGTCTCAGTTCTCTTCATGGCCCAAGGAGGCTTCTGGAGCTCCAGTCACATCCACACACCAGGTACCAGAAGGAGGGGGTGCAGAGCTGACTCAGTTCCCTGTAAGGTGCTTCCCAGAAGCCCTGCTGAGTGACTTCCCCTGACATCTCATTGGCTACCATTGGTTGTAGGGAATCCTGGGAAATGTAGTCTTTTAGCTGTGCACATTACCACCCTATATAAATTGGAGTTCTGTTGCTAAGAAAGAAGGGGAAAGTGGATGTGTGATAGGTAGTAGGAAGTCTTTGCCAGAACTGGGTTCACAGGAAGCATTCATTAAAAGCCTGTTTGTTCCAGTAGCTACACACAAGATGGATGAGTCTCGCAGACATAAGGTTGAATGAACGAAGTCAGAGCTAAAAGATTTCTGTGTATGATTCCAGGCAAAACCAACCTAGGGTGAGTCAAAACAGGCATTATCACTCCTGGGCATCAGTAACTGGAATGAGGCATTAGGGAGCTTTCTGGTTCTTGATCTGGGTGGCAGTTAAGAGGAGGATGCTAATATAAGAACTTAGTGAGCATTCTGCTTATGTATGCTCTTTACTGCATACATGTAGTACTTCAAAAAAATTTTTAAACAGCATATTCATTCCAGAATTTATCTGTCTACTGGAATTAACCAGACTATCTATTTATTTAGCTTTCTGGAAGGCTTTAGTTTCATAACAATCACCAGCTTTGCTATATCCCTTTTTTAAAATCCCATCTCCACTTCTCTCCAATATCCTGAGCTGGGAGTGCCACATCTTCCTCAGATCTCTAGTCTACCTCCCTTGAAGGCATGTCCGACTTTCTTTCTGCCTGGAATGAGCCCCACACTCCTTACATTGCACAATGCCTGGCCTAGATTTGTTGAATGAACGGACAACTTTATGACCCACCACCCAAGCACTGCATTACCCATTCATTACCACAGGTTCTGTGTGTTATGAGTAGAGAGAAAAGGACACTATGAATCCTGTCTGCAATGCAGTCTTATCTTGGAGTGCTGAGGAAACAAAGATAGCAGGGGGAGAACGGAGATTGATCTTATGGGAGCAAACCTGGGGAGGCTTCCTGGAGGGGTTGACACTCTGAACTGGAAATGAATGGGAATTTGCTGCTGGCTGGAAGTATCTGGAGAGGAAAGAGGCAACAGAGAAAATGGTGGTGTGTGCGTGTGGGTTTGGAGCCTGGCTAGGATAGAGCAGAAGGGAGCAGCAAGCCCAAAGCCGCAGCGTGGTCTTCTTGCAGCACTCTTCCTAGGGAGAGTGAGGATCCTGGGGGCTGCTGGCCTGCATCACACTCTGGGCAGGCTGGCCCCTGGGAAGCCCACTACCTTCCTTCCTCCCCTCTCCTCTCCTCTCTTCTTTTCATAAAATAGTCCCGAAATGACACTAAGAACAGCTGCTTAAACAATCTTGCCAATTAATGGGTCTCTGAAATTAAACCGCCTACACAGTCTGGATGAACCTTCTCCAGGAGGGGTTTCAGCAATTGTCTTCATGATAATCAGGCTTGACTTGCCTTCACACACATTAATGAAAAAGCAAAGGCGTCGGGAGAGATGCCCTTTCGTGGGGAATATCGACAATGTCGTAATGAGGCTCAGGGAGAAAGCTGCTGAGGCATGGCGCTGCATGCTCAAAACTATCCCCTCCGGTGGCAAGAGCTGGCTCTGGCTGCAAGCAACTGAGCTTCCAGGAAAGAATATCAATGCCCAGTAGCCAGTGAGGCCGGATGGTTCTGAGAAAGGAAAGCAAAGGGCAGCATGTGCATGGGAAGAGCAACCAGGAGGACCTCCTGGAAGGATAGTCTGGGTGGTGGCAGTGGGAGGAAGAGCCAGGAGTTGTGGGCACTGGAGGCACAACGAGGCTGCTGTCAGCCTTTGCCCCACATAAGACCCAAAGACTTCCGAGTTCTCCTTCACAGATTCACCAGCTGATCAGGCAAGCTTTCCCCCAAGCCAGCAGTGACCTCAGAATCCTTCTCAACACAGCATCCTCCACACAACAGCCCAGTAGCCTCTACCAACTGGTTGGAGTTAGAACTGTTGTAGGCGGCAGGAACAGCACCAGGTATGACAGGTGGGGTCAGACCAAACCTGGGTTCAGCAACCTCGGTACTTGGGTTCTGGCTGGGAGAGAATTCAGAGCCAAGACCCAAACTGTAAGAGAATAGTTATTGGATAAATTACAGAGGTAGAAAAAGCAATTCCTAGAAGAAATGCTTTGGAAACAAGTTATAGAAGCAAAGGAAGGGCCCTCGGAGTTTGGGAGTGAGGCAGCTAATGATAAGCCTGGGGCAGGGAGGGGGAGGGAAAGGGAAAGGCCTGGATGTGCTCCTGGGAGGGAACGCACACTGGGTCCTCCATCCTAAGGGTTTTAAGGGTAGAGGTCTTAGGGGAGGTCCCAGTAGAACATCTCAACAGAATATTCAGCACTTTTCCAGGTGTGTCCTTTCAGGGTTGTGGTCTCCACTGACTGACTGGCCCACACCAGGGTAGAGGGTCATTACTCAATGCAGCTGATCCTGAACTCAGCCGTGGTGGGTTTTGTTGCTTATCTGAGCCTGGAGCTGAGGCATAGATGTTATTTCTAGGGAGGAAAGGTCAGAGGGTCCAAAACCCCCTCACCAGCTTATATGCTAGGGGAGGAAAGGTCACCCTATGGGCAAGGTCCCACCATACAATTGATTGCCCATTGCTAGGCTCCTGGTGACCTTTTGTACCTGACCCATTGTCCTTGCTCTGCTAACCACTTACATTGTCTAACCACTAACAACAGAACTGGAATTAGAATCTACTTGCCATCCAGCCTGAGAGTATGTGTATATATTAATATTTAATAATGTATATTAAACATATATGTATATAAGTTATATATTTAATATAAATATAAAGTATATATTTAATATATAAATATACATATTTAATATACATATATTTGCTTTTAGCACCTTTCAGTCCCCCTTTACACGCTTCCCACCATGATCAGTCCCCCAGGTTTTCTCCCAATGGGCATTGTGTTTTCACAAGGACCAAAAGCTTACGCGATGAAGTTCTAATTGTGGAAATTCATGAGTGGAGTTCAGAGGTGGGGATACATGGCTATGCAGGTCCTTGAAATAATGTGGGAAAAGGAAACTAATGGCTATTTAATATCTATAAAAATGTAGAGATGGTGTTTTCTTCTGTTGTCTTGTTTAGCACTGTACCCATTCTCCTGGTAGGTATGTCCTCCACTTTGAGGCCCAAAGTTACAGCGAGTATTGCAGAGTTGGGATTGGAACCCAGGTCTGTTCAACTCCCACGTCTGTGTTCTTTTTACTCGATCAGGCCAAGATCATGACACACACACCATTCAAGCTCCTGTTGGATTAGTTCCCTCAGATTAATGCAGGAGAATTCAGTAAAAGAAAGAATTTTCTTCGCATGTTGAAGGGGAAGAGGAAGCAAACGGGGAGGAACCAAGCCACAGCATCACTGACTGATTGAACCGTGTATTAAGCGCTTACTGTGTGCCCAACAGAGCCTCTGGAATACGGGGGTCTCTCCTGAGAGCTAACAGAGCATTCTATTCCCTTTGCATTACTTTGAGCTTCATGCAGCTCGTGGACAGCTGACCTTGACATTACCCTTTGCACAGCTTAACTTGAATTTTCACAACCACTGAGGTCACGTAGTTTTCAAGGGGCCCAGGGAGGATTGGAAAGCCAGCCTGTCTGCTGGGGAGCCAGGCTCTTTTCACACTGCCCCCCGCCCCCAGCGCCCATGCACCCCATTCCCATCACCCAGCAAAGGGGCCACCAAGGAAGAGTGTGCTTTGTTACCTGGTAGGGGCAGTGCAGTGCCCCTGCCCGCCCCGGGTGGTCCTCAGCTGCAGTGCCTGTGCCTACTGCAGGGACAGGACTTCCTGTTTGAATGGCCCACCCTGTCCCTTCTCACCTCCCCCGGCATCAGCTCTTTGAGAGCTAGACGTCATGTCTCATTCCTGTCTCTCTCAGAACCCCTAACAAAGTAACTGGTTTTGGAATTGATACACTTACTTCAACCCTCAAATAATGTTAGGCAGTATAACCAAACCTGCACTAAATATAGCACATAGCATCTACAGCTAAAACGGCATTTTTTTCTGGAAAAAAAGTTTATATTTGTTTCTTCTCTCTGTGTGATTGTGTATACACAGTCATTATCTGAAGGAGCACACATACACACTCACAGTTCTAACTTACAAGGCCGTGGCTGGGCTCAGATGTCAAGAGCACGGACTTGGGTTTAGGGACATCTGCTAGGACAGAGGGCAGAGCACACTGCCTGCCTCTTTTCTGGCTTCATCAGCTCTAGGGGGACGCCCTTCCCCCCTCATTACTTAACATTCATAGTGCAGGTGTCATGTTCTGGGGGCTCATTTAAACTTTGCTCAACCTGGGGATGTAGGCACTTTTAGTCACCCCATTTTTTAATTGGAGAAACTGAGGCAGCCAAGAGCATCTGTGTGGAGTCAACCATCACTCTTCTTCCCCCGGAACATGATGCCCTTAGGAGCAGTTAGACTCAACCACGTAAGACGGGGGCCTGCAACTTTGTTCAGCGCTATAACAGGCTGAGCCCCACGATCCATGGCAGAGATGACCAGCTGTCTGCCAGAAATTCATACTCTCAGTCCATAAGCTAGGCTGCTGTTCAGTCAGGGACTACATCTCCCAGGCTCCCTTGCAATGCTGTGGGGTTCTGTGACTAGTTCTCACCAATAGGGTCTGAGCCTGTCTTATCTGTCAGTGGATACAGAGGCCTGAAACACCCTGTCCTCATGGAGAAAGAAATAAACTTATTCTGTGTTAAGCCCCTGATGATTTCAAAGTTATTTAATACAGTAACTAGCATTGGCCTGAACAAAACATGACCCATGGCCAATAAAGAGCCCCAAATTCCTGAAGGTTTTGTCCTCACCTGCATCTGCTGAGGGCACACCTGGCCAAAGAGACGCTGTTGTCAGCGTCTTTGAACCATAAAAATGTCAGCACCACGGGGCCTACATGTAATCTCTATCGTGGTCGAGAGAGAGCAGCAACTTGCCTGTCATCATGACTTCCTGGTGAGTGCTCATAATGCAAAGGCGGGAGGGCATTCAGCACACGTGCACGCACACACACTCAGGCAGGCGCGTGCAGCGCACACCGCGAGGGAACAGAGGGGAAATGGTAACATTTCTTCACGCATCTCTAGGTCTCTGTGTTTTCTTCCACACAGTCTTTCCTCCCTGCTGTGCCTCCCTCTCCTGGCACCTTCTGAAGGAGAGAGAGGGGCTGGGGCTGATGGAGGAGGGGCTGCCTGGGGCCCCAGACACCGAGGGCCACACCAGCTCCAAGCCGCCACAGTGTCAGAAAAAACCTGGGCTCAGAGACATAAACACAGAAAACACAATGTTTTATGAGTGCTTGAGATGTTTATTTCCCGAGTTAACAACAATAATAAACTCGTTTACGGCTGTGAGTTTCATTGCCTTCCCCCGTGGGGCACCCACCTGCTGTCTGCCTTCGGATCCTGTGCAACTTCCAAGCACAGAGAGGCTGGCCTGGCAGCTGGCACAGGCAGCCACCGCCTCCTGGCAGCTGGGAGGATACAGGCAGGAGTCCCCGGGTGCTGTGCTTTAGCATGGACCCCGCATCCCTGTGTGCAGGGAGAGAGGCTCGCTCCTGTGGCGGGGACCACCAGCAAGCAGGTGTTAAGCAGAGGTTTCTGGGCTCTTGCCTATCTATGCTGCAGGTGTCTCTTTCCAATCAAAGAATGAAATGATGGTCCTGATTCAGGTGGCCATTTGGGGGAAACCAAAACTTTCATGTTGAGGTATGCAGGGCTGGGGCTAGCGTGAAATGAATGCGACACCTCAAGTGCAAGCTGTTAGGAAGCACTTACTCTCAGGTCAGGTAGTATCTCAAGTTCTATGTCCTGGCCTGGCCTTTTGGTTCCCTCCATAGACAGGCACATAGGGCCTTGGGGGCTTTTGTTCCCAGTTTCCCTTGGAAAAGTGGTCTGTCTTTCTTCTTCCTTTTCTAGATCTCACCGTGGCAGCTGCTGCCCCTGCACCTGCCCAGCCCAGTTCCATGGGCTACAGCAGTGGTCGGCAAACTGCGGCTCGGCAAACTGCGGCTTGGCAAACCGCGGCTCGCAAGCCACATGCGGCTCTTTGGCCCCTTGAGTGTGGCTCTTCCACAAAATACTGACTTCTGCGCATGGGCCACGAAGTTTCAATCACACTGTACATGCACGCCCGCACGTGGTATTTTGTGGAAGAGCCACATGTGGCTCGTGAGCCGCGGTTTGCCGACCATGGGGCTAGAGAAATGCAGTAGGTGAAGCTCACAGACTGTGGCCCTTCCTTCTCAGGTCTGGGAACTGAGGGGGGTGTGCTAAGGGAATGGAGTGTGGGAGGGGGATTTTATGAATTTATGAAGATATGACTCACCTTATGTTGCTGTTTTTTTTTTTTCTTAAATCACTCAAAATAACTATCCTCCTGTTGGTGCTAACTTCCTCCCTGATTCTGACTGCTCCTTTGTGCCTCATCCTCGTCCTCAGGTTTACTTTGCCTAGTACTTCCCTGCATGAGGGTTGAGAAGTTGGGAAGCCCATCTGAGTGTGCAGGTAGGGGCCGTGGGGAGGTTGAGGGGGTGCGCATCAGAACCCCCAGAGGACATGCTGAGTCAGTTGGCCTGGATGGGGCTGGAGACTTCACATTCCCAGCGCTGCTGACGCTGCTGGCCCAGGGACTACAACTTGAAACCCACTGCCCCGAGATGTTTGGGTAGAAGAGCTTTGGAATTAGAACTGAGTTCAGATCCAGCTCTACTGTTTATCAGTGTGTGACCTTGAGCAAGTCATTCAAACTCCCTGAGCTCGTAATAATAACTCTCATGACAGTGCAAATGCAGTGGTCGTGTGCCAGGAACTGTCATGGTTTTCATTTGGCAACATCTCTTTTAATCCTCACAAGTACACAAGAAGAGGTCATTGTTTTTAACAGCTCTGTTTTATGGATGCAAAAATGGAGGCTCAGGAGTCAGGAAACTTATCCAAGTTCACACTGCTTGCAAGTAGTGAAGGCAAGGATGTCAACGAGGTCCGACTGAGCCGAAGGAGACGGAGCAGTAATTGTGGATTCTTAGGACAGCTGCAAGGTTAAGTAAGAAGGCAGGCAAAGCATCCAGCATAGGCCTTGGCCAGAGTCACTGCTTGGGATGGGGGAGTCCCAACTCCCGAGGAGAAGACCCCTGATGAGGCAGGGGGAGGGGAGGGGCCGAGCCCAGCCCCAGGAGGGGAGGCAACAGGAAAAGGTGGGCTAAACGCCGCCAAGGGCAAAACAGGAAGAAGCAGACTCAGCTCTGTGTGCCTCCCAGCGTGGGAGTGGGCAGGTCAGGCTCTGCTTCTCTACATGGAGAAGAGAACAGCCCATTGTCCTGGTGGGATCACAGTGCCTCACCGGGATGTCCTCCACAAGGCAAGAACGTTCTCCTGGTCATTGTCCTCGCCGCAGTGGCCAGCGTGTCCGGCACGTCCCCAGCAGTTGGCTCTAACGCGTTTTCTTGGCCATCACACACCCATCAGCACCAGCCGGGTGCAGAGTCTCATGAGGTGGCATCCTGTTTTCTCAGTCCACTTTGCAAAGGAGCAGTTGCCATCACGGTTGCCGCCATGGCCACGCCAAGGAAGCAGACGGAGCTCCCCTCTGCTGTTGGGCAGGGAATGGAGAAAAGGGCATTCGGGGGTACGGCTTCCAGTCAGAGGAGCCGCGGGGCACTCCCAGCCCCGAGCCTGGATGATGCCGCACAGAGCACGTTCAGGCCAACCTCAGCAGAGTGGGTCTGCGTTGGACAGACTGCCGCCTCCACGACGCTCCGCCTTGGGTAGGAAAGATGTTCGGAGAACAGCTGGCCAGCCGCGGGCAGAAGAGGCCTGTCCATCCTGGAGCTGAGTCTACCTGCGGGGCTGCCATCTTGGGGATGATCCTCCAGGGCCATCCAGATGTGCCTCCTAAACCACCACCGTTATCACTAAGATGCCACCATCCTCTCCCCAATACCCACTCTGTTAACAGTGGGTTGTAAAGGAGGGACTGGGCAGAAAATGAAGCCGTCAGACCAGTTGAGTTCCTGGGTGCAGGCCATGTTTTCATTCGTCCTTCCTGCCCCTGCAGCCCTCACCAGCATGTGTCCAGTGATCACGTGTTGGAGGAAGAAGACAGGCCAACAGCCCCTCTAACAAGGGCATTGCTGCCTTACCTTCGGGGTTCACTGCTTTTCACACTGTTGTCCTCCTCCTAACAGTCTCTGTAGCTTATATGCCAGCACTCATTTGTAATCAGAAGAAACTGAGATGAGTTGGTTTGAAAATGTCACTGCCCCTTTTGATGCCATGAGGGTCAAGCATGATGCACTCAGGTGTACTGAACTGGCTTCGGTAAAGAAAGGAAAACTGCACTAATGGATGATGAGTAGTGAAAAGAAGACTTCCCTTGGAAGCATGCAGAGCCAGGTAACTCAGTTGGTTAGAGCAGTGGTCGGCAAACTGCGGCTCGCGTGCCACATGTGGCTCTTTGGCCCCTTGAGTGTGGCCACAAAGTTTCAATCACACTGTACGTGCGCGCCCGCACATGGTATTTTGTGGAAGAGCCACACTCAAGGGGCCGTAGTTTGCCGACCACTGGGTTAGAGCATTATCCCGATACAGCAAGGTTGCGGGTTCGATATAGTCAGGGCATATATAAGAATCAACCAATGAATGCATAAACAAGTGGAAAAACAATGATGTCTCTCTCTCTGAAAATCATTGTTTTAAAAAGAGGAAGCACACAGAACACTGTCTCTCACTGATTGTGTGACTTTGTGCAGGTCACTTACACTTCTGTTTCCTCATCTGTGAAATTGGATGAGAATTTAGGGTCTCCTTCACAGGATGATGTATGGCAAAGCTGCGGGCTCTTAGAGTAGATGCTTGAGCAGTCTCAGTGCGGAGTGCAGAGAACAAATACCTGCCATCACCATCGCCCATGTCTGAGCTGAGCTTCCCAGTTCTCCAAGCAGTTTCAAACATGCTACAGGGCCAAGTGTCAATGACCACCAGGTTCATAAGCAGAGATCCAGCCCTCGCCCACCGGTCATAGGAGCAGGTTCTATGGAATTCCAGAGAATAAAGTTGTGTGTCTGATCTCAGCATGAAGTGACTCGGACCACTGCCATTCTTTTAGTTCTTCTGGTCCCATCAGGAATGCAGACCTAGTTAACTGCTGGTTTGTCTTTAAGAACTTTGAAATGCCCTTTTCACCAGGAGAGCTCAAAGCCACTCGCTGGTAAATAGGAAGTTGTTTAAGGGGCCCACAGAAAATATTTGGAAGCACAATTCTGGTTTCCTGTACTATTTAATCCTTGTGTCTCTGTTCCCTCTGTGACACACACACATCTCTACAAATGTCAAGTGATGAAGACATAACTATTAGAGACCCTCATACAGGGTCAAGTTAGAGAAAATGCCACACCCTTTAGAACTATATTCTGCATGACAGTGAAGCCTGAGATGATCTTTCTGACCTCCAGACACTCCTCTCACCAGTCCATGAGTCTCCCAGCACAAGCAGCCCTCACCCCATCCTCAGAGGTGCTGACTCAGGGGTAGAGTGGGCCAGGAATCTGCATTTTAATAAACCTCATTAGTGATGCTAATGCTGGGGGTAGGAGCACCACACCTTTTGAGACCACTCTAGCCTTTGCCATCTGGGTATTGATTAATGTACTCAGACATGCACTGAGCCAGCCCCAGAAATCACTTTCCCCTCTCCAGCAGTTGAATCCCTCAGCATTCACACCTTGGAGAAAGCAGACGGTTGCCTTGACAGCAAATGACTAATTTAGAAGTCCCTATGAACAGGTGGGAGACAGGAAGGGACAAGAGAAGCAACATGGGCAGGTGCCAAGTTGAAACAACAGGTTCTTCACAGCCCTGGAGCACACACTGGAGGGGAGGGGCTTCAGGGCTGGCCAAGGGATCTCACTGTTCCCTCTGGAAAGAGGGAGGCCCTAATGAACTCTCAAGGGCAGGTCATTGAAAGTCTGCCCATGATGCTAATTTTTGGAATGAAACTGTATTGAAGGAATTGTGCTCAGAAGGAAAATTTGACTTTGAGTAACTCATTTGAATAGGAAACAACAGGAGAAGCCAGCAGCTGGCTAGATGTGGGGCTCCCAGAAGGAGGACTTGGCAGGCAGGTAACTCTGAAGGGAGCTTACACCTGGCAGGACCTAGCCCCTGGTTCACAGCCTCAGTTCCTAGCAAGTTCTCTCTGGGCCATTTGGGCCGTGTCCCGGGCCCTCTCTGGTTTCCTCTCTCACCCTTCCCCTCTGGGACCTCTGCTCCAGCCAGCCTCCAGCTGCTGCTCAGGTCTCACGATGCCTGCCCTACCTTGATTTATGAAAGTTACTCTGTCCAAATTCTGTCCATCCTCCCCAGGCCCAGCTCAGATCCTGCCTCTGGGGGGCCTTCCCTGCAACACCAGCAGGATGCACTCTTCCTTTCAGAAATCTCATCTCCTTGCACCTCACCTCATATTACCAGCGAGCTTCCTGCACCTCCAGGGCAAGGACTAGAGCCTCCAGGTGGCCTTTGGGGAACAGGAACCTCATGACGGGGCCTAAGCAATGGGTTCCATGTAGCTTCCTCAGTTGGGCTTCCAGTTAACAAAGGCGGGCACCTCAGCTGCACATCAGAACCACCCAGGGAGCTTTAAGCCATGCTGCTGGCTGAGCCCAGCCCTGATCAGCTGAAGCAGGTCTCTGCGGGCCAACCAAGTCATTTCAGAAGCTCCCAGGTTGTTACGATGCACGGTGAAGGTTGAGAATCACTGCAATTGGCCGTTCCTCATCCTTAGCTATAGAAGGGCAATTAGAAAAGTGTGCCGCCTCCCCTGCCTTCTCACATCACAAGACTTCACTATGTGGTACCTACTGTTGCTCTTTTTTAAAATTTCAACTCCTTTAGGAATGTGGAAAACTAACCTCAATGAATCTCAATGAAGGCTTATCCCAGCCAAAGATCCAGGGATAATGGCTAAGGATGGAAAACAGCTATGAATCCACTCCTCCACACCATGCTGTTGACAGGCATTGCTAAGCAACCTTGACACACTTCCCCTCTGAACCAGAAGTGCCCCCACCGTGTTTCACCACCTGGTACTCAGGCAGCTCCCATCAACTGGGCCTGGCACCTTAGTTGGAACCTACCTGTTATCCTTGGTTTAGAGAGGCAGTGCATCGGGTTAGGGAGAAGCAACAATGGTAGGTTTATGCCCTGATCTTTTAAGGTTACTTTAGGAAGGACAACCATAGTCTTTTCCTTAAAGTCCTCTGAGGTCCTTGGGGCTTAACCTGAAGTGAGAAAGGCAATTAATTCTGAGTTTCTTTGAAGTGAGTTAGATTACTCACCTTTCTTATAAATTGGGTGTGGTCTCTCATTGGCTCTCTCAGCTGGCCTAGGGCAAGGGATGATGAATAGAGAGAGAAGGGCACCAGATAAGGATGGCATAAGTGTGCTTTCAAACAAAGTTGACTACATTGTCAATTTCCCAACCACTTGAGCATGTTCTGGAATTAAATGAAGCCAAATTCCTGCTTCTCTGGAGATGTGAGATTCCTATGGTCTTTTTCCCCCAAAGGTCAGACTGCCAGCTTGCTAACCTTAGCTCCACCGTTCAAACTCGATTCCAAATGCCCTTCCTTGTTCTTACCCTGGCATTCAAGACCCCATGCCACCTGGCCCCAACCAACCTTCCAACCTGATCTCCCTCTTCACCCTGCCCCAGGTCCAGCCATACCATATTGACTCTCTCCTGAATTTGTCTGGCCCTCCATGCTTTTATCTGCACTGGAAATGTCCTTGCTCCCATTCTGTCTGCTAAGATCTTCTCTGCATTAAGGCATAATTGCATGTCCTGCATAAAGCTCCATCTCACTGATTTTCCAGTTCTCCCATTTTGCTCAGTTTGTGCTTTCATTTTAGCCAAGGGAAGGGCCTGACTTATTTCTTAAGCATTCACCAAGTACCAGGCACTATCCTAGGCAGCAGTTTTAGGACTTTAACTTTATTTAAATCTGATAAGCATCTCTATTTTTTAGATCTTACTACCTATATTGTATTTATGAGAAAATTGGTAGCCTTCGCAGTTCAGCGATTTGCCTGAGGCAGTAGAGCTCATAAGCATCGGATCTGGGAACAGACCCACATCTCATGCCTTCCTGAGCTCTGCTTTTCATTCTGTTCTCCTTTGTCTCCAAGACAGAATTTCCCCCTGTCTGTCTTGTACATAGGATTTGGGTCAGAGAATACAGGTTCAAGGCCCACATCACCTATTTCGTTATAGTTGACTTAACCTCTCTGGCCTTATTGCTTCATCTGTCAGAGAAGATGAACACACCCTGCCTCGTTCACAGCAGAGAGGGCCTCTCTCCATAGACTGTGAGCCTCTTGGGCTGTGGCCTCGTTATACTCCAGAACACTTGGTTGGCACTGAGCCTCAAACAGCAATACTCTATAAACCCTTGTAATTCAATTAAGTGAGATCAAATAGAATGAGTAGGTTAGGAAAAAAACCAAACACCTCAACTTGGGATCCAGAATTGACTGTTGCCAACAGCATCACCAGCAGTGCATTTTGGTCACATTCACTTGTAACTTGTTTGCTGTTTGCTTTGTTTAGCAAATTCCTTCACAGAGAGGGAAGGAGCCTGGGAAGGCAGGGTAGGGGTGTGAGAGATGCTGGAATTTGAGAAGGAGCTCAGATTGTTGGTGAACATATTGCTGTCTGTGTAGAAAATGTTCACAGCAGTTACAACTTTGGATGAATATGCATTAGCGGCGATGCTGCAATTTGCCGGCATGTGCCGCGCTACACTGGGAGACTTGGCAAGATGGGTAATTATCTCCACATTATGTGCCTTGTCTCTTTCTCTTCTTAATTAAGTAACTAATCTGGTGGAGGAGAGCTCTGTTTGTGTTTGTTTGGCAGGTGCAGCCTCGTGACAGTTGTCTGGAGAAGTTTCTTGGAAATTTATGAGACTTTCAAAAAACAAACTGCTGGGAGCTGAGCCGACCTGCTGGAGCCTGGGAGGATCAGAGTGGGGCCCTCCTGGAGCACAAGGCAATGCGTCATCGTCTTTCTCCTGGACTGTGAGCTCCTGCTGGCCAGCCCATCGAGGCTCTGACTTTCCAGAGTGGCAGGAAGCCGGGTGCTCCAAAGGGCGAGTGCTCCTGTGGAAGGAGGGAGGGCAGAGGCCAGAATCAGGGTAGCAGTGTGTTCTCCCTTCTACCTTGTTTCCCTCTGGAGTTTTCTGTTTGAGCAAATTTCCCCCTTCCCTCATCCCAGCTCTCTGCAAAGGAATTGATTAAGCAAGCTGAGTGCTGACCACTTATCAAAGACTGAGCCCATGCCTTATGCACAGACCTGATGACATAAACCTCCTGGGTCCCAGCCAAGTGATGACCCAGCCAAGATGACCCAGGCCAGTGACCCGGAAGGTGCTGGGTCCCATAGTGCCGCACCATGATCTCTCAGCCCGGTGCACGGACCACCACTCAGATGGCTTCCCCAGGCTCCCTCCAAACCAGAGCCGGCTGGCCTGGCAGGGGGAGGGATGGCGCAGCTTCTTTTGAAGCCCATGGGTTAGTTGCCAGAGAGAGGAGGAATGGGCCAGGTGAGGCATCTGATGTCTCAGGGATGGCAATTGAGGGAGTACCAAGGAAGTGCTAGTGGCCACACTGAATCTTATGTGTGCACTTGTGGGTCACAGATAATGTTGTCAATTGTGGGGAGAGTCCATTGCACAGAACAGATGCAGACACAGTGTGGGCTGCTCTGCTCAGATGGCTGTGTTGGCCCCAGGGACCCTTTCTCTGACTTGAGGTAATGAGCTTGCCTTCTGTGTATCTGTGCACCCTCCTGCCACACACACCGCCTCAGTGCAAAAAGCTGTCAGCCTCCCCTCATAAGTGACCTGTCTCGGGAGCAGTGCAGTGCTGTGGAAGGCAGAATTCTAAGATGCCTCCCAAGATGATCAGACCTCAGGGTACACACACTTCCTCCTCTCAATCAACCCCTAATCTTGAAGTGATTTCGCAGATGCTGTTACGATCCTTAATTAGTTGACCTTCAAATACAGACAGTTTGGGTGGGGCTGATCTAATCATATGGGCCCTTTTCAAACAGGGAGTTTCCTTCTGATGGTTGCAGAAGAGAAAGTCAGAGATTTGAAGTGTGGGAAGAATTCAATACACATTTTCTTGCTTGAAGATGGAGGGGCCACATGACAAGAAATTGGAGTGGTCTCCAGAAGCTGAGAGCCATCTGCCAGTGACAGCCAGACAGTAAACAGGGTCCTAGTCCTATAACCACAAGGAACTGAATTCTACCAACAAGAATGAGCTTGAAAGTGTATCTTTCCTCAGAGCATCCACATGAGAACTTAGCCTGGCCAACACCTTGATTTAATTGCGACATACCAGCATGTCATACATGCTGTGCTAGACTTCTGTCCCACAGAACCCTGGGCTAATAAATGGGCGCTCTTGGATGCCACAGTGTGTGTGCTCATTTGTTATGCAACAACAGAAAACCGGTACAAGTGTTAAGCCTTGCACCCAGCCTATGAGAAAAGTTGCAAAATGAGACTGCCATTTCTTTTACAATCTAGGCACATGGGGACTGGGACCCTTGTCCAGGTTTTGTCACTGGTTTGCTCAGTGATCTTAGGCAAGTCATATCCCCTCTCTGAGCCTCAATATCCTCTTCTGTAAAAGTAGGAATGGTTCCTTAAGGTCCCTTATAACGTGTTCATTCCAACTGTGGCTGTAGACACTGACATTAAAAAAATGCATGGGCGGCCACCTGGAAGCCATAGCTCTTTTGCATAAGATCTCTGGTTTCAAGTTCAGAGCAACCCCCTCAGGAGACTGTTTCTGTATTGCCATATTCTGCTCAAACACCTTTCGTGGATCTCCATTGACCATAGGAAAAAGGAGGACGCTCCTCTCTTTGCTATTCAGGGTCCACATAATTTGAGCCCAGCCTAACTTCTGACCCTAGATCCCACTGCTTCCCTCTGCACTCCTGTTTCACCCACATACCACAAACCAGTAACTGCGTTCACTCTCTCTCCTCCATTTTCTAGGTGCTCTGTCTCTGTTAACCACAAAATTAAGCAAATAAACTTCCCATTTTCTAATATTTAGCTCTACACTTACCTGCTTCAGGCAGCCTTCCTGGCTTTTCTATATAAGTAAGGCACTCTTTTGGTGGTAATAATAAGAAACTCAACTCAAATTAGCTTGAGAAGAAAAAATGGAAACTAGTCATTTATATCACTACGGAGCCTAAGGTTAACTTTAGGCACAGATGGATGCAGGGGAACACATTTTGTATTTGAAACTTTGCCTCTCCCTATCCATACTTTTCATTGTTTCCCTCTGTGAATCAGGGCCCTTCCTCATATGGGGTAAAAATGTATCACCCCTGTAGCCCAAGCCTGATTCCTTAAGCTTGTAATTTAAAAGCAAGATATATCCTTTGCCTCCCAGTATCTCTGTGTGAAAGATGAGAAAAGACTGATTAGTCCTGTGTGAGTCCGTATCCATCCTGCATTCGAAGATAGATACCACTCTGATTATTCAGAAGGGTATCTGTACTGAACCAATCACTGCATTCCAGTGATAGATACTTCTCTCAGTGGTCAGAAGGTGCCCATCCTGAATCAATCGCTGTTCAAATAGATACACTTCTCTGATTGGTCAGAAGAGTATCTGCCTAAGCCTTGTTGAGGGGAGGGGGGTTTTGACTGATAACCTCACCCTGATCACTGGAGTGAGGGAGGCATAGTCCTCCAAGGAAAAGCAGAATGAGTGGAAGAAGTTAATAAAGGGGGCTGGTCAGACAGAAACAAGAAATGCCCAGCCTATCCTCACCTTGTCCTGCTCTGGACTTCCATTAGCTTTCTTTCTTTCTTTCTTTCTTTCTTTCTTTCTTTCTTTCTTTCTTTCTTTCTTTCTTTCTTTCTTTCTTTCTTTCTCTCTCTCTCTCTCTCTCTCTCTCTCTCTCTCTCTCTCTCTCTTTCTTTATTTCTTTTTTGTCCATAATCACACACCTCCCAGCATGGGAGAAGTATGTGTAGCTGATTCAATACATTACAGAACAATTTATATATGCAGGGAAAATATAACATTGTTTTTTCATACTTAACCAGGTTTTGAGCAGGTGGAAAAACATGAACTAATCGTCTAATATGATTGAATACAGTTGGCTCTGATCATCTTAAACAGTTCCATTAGGGACATTTTACTCATTTGAGTAACAATACTCATCTGCTGCACTTGCTAAGAAGGGGGTCCAGGTGTATATATAGAAAGGAGCTTATAAAATCTTTATAAACCCATGTGGTGGGGGGATGAGTCCCAGGAGTCCCTGAACTGAATTCCCCCACCCAAACCCCTGTCTATTTGAGTTGTATGTTCTGAGAGGACCTTGGCATGGCCGAGGCCCACCAGCACCCTGGAGTACTCGGCCTCTCCTCAGTTCCCACGGGACACATCCCTGCAGGGGGTTCAGCCAGTTCTGTGTCCAGCCCACTGGCCCTCAGTCTTCCCCTTGCGTCACTGAGGGGCTCACCTCTCCCTGCTGCAGGAGGCCATGTAGTAGGGAGGAGAGTAGGGGTTTGCACTCAACATGTCTCCCCTTTCTATCTCCAGGTCTTCACTGGGCCTTAATGGCAAACAAGACACATAATTTGTCCACTCATTAGAGGACTCTGGATTGAGGCAGTTGGGATGCTAGTGGAGAAGATAAAGGAATTTAGAAATCCTTCCTGAGACAGTAGCTTGGCTTACAAAACTATTGCCTTGATGCATAACCCTATTTTGTGTGTCAATAACTGAACATTGCCTCACTCTTTCTTTCTGCATCCCTTTTGCAACAAAGTCTAATCTCCTTCCAGGCAGATAGCTCCCTGGGATGGACCAAGAAGGTCACCTCCACGAAGGCAAAAGAGAAAGCACATTAAAAACGAAAAACATCAGCCACACCACATGTGTGCCACTTGTTTCCTCTGCCAAACAGCCTACTCCCCAAGGCAGGAGCCACAAGGCATCCCACAGTACCCAGTGCAGTGCCCCTTGACGAGCTGTCACTCAGTGGCTGCTCACTGTCTGAGTAGAGCTTCGTTTTGTGAGCAAAACTTGGATCACTTTATTTTGTAAAGTGCCTTGTGCCATTAACCCCATTAATCAATTTCTTCAGCACGTAGTTACTGGGTACCTGCTGAGTGCTGGGTACTATGCTAGGCACTGTAGGACTACAAAGATGGATTAAAGCTGGAAGGCATGCTGTTTGCTAAAACATCCACAATTCAAACAACTGCCTCAAATTGGAGGGACTACTAGGTAACAAAGTGGATGTGAACAACCCCCCGGGAGTTCCTACCTACCTCCCACGCTGCCTTCCGGATCCTCAAAGACTGCTGGGAACGTTCTGCAGATTTCCAATGCTCCATTTCCTTCGTGCTCCCTGTTGCTGTGGGGCATGCAAGGACCTCTGTTTCTTAGAAATGTTTAATGTATCATTGCCTGACCTGATCTATAAATATTGGTGCCCGCAGTGCCAACTCCCTGATGCTTGATGGGGAGGCCACCCTGGAAGTGTGGTTCAGTTGAGCACCTGATTTATTTCTTGAGTTACAGACGAGTGAGAATTCTTAATGGGAGTAGCTTCTTTAGTGACCCAGGAAATGTGGAGAAGGCCGAAGCTCTCTAAATCCTTTCCTCTTTGATTTGTTTGGCCATAACTGGTCTGCACTTCATGGTCTCCATTCAAAGACAGCATGTCTGAGGGTTGATTCTGACTTTAAGAAGCACACACAAGCTGAGTGTAAATTTCAGACCCATTGTAGTTAAAATAAGCAAATGAGGCTGCTGTAATTTTAGGACAGCAAATGAATGATTACAAAGTAGAGTAAAAGAATACTGACAAAGGAAAGGTGAAAGTTTGCCAAAGGGATTTGCCACGGATGACTCAGCTGCTGAGCAATTTGGGACAGAAATGCTGTCCAGCACAGTGGGATGGAAGGAACACCAAACTTGGAGAATCAGATTAGATTCTAGGCTTTGATCTGCCACTGACGAGCTGTGTGACAGTGGGAAAGTCACTGTCCTTCCCTGTCCCCCCCCACCCCCCCGCAATTGGCAAAACGAGGCAATTGGATTTAACAATTTTCAAAATTCTTTCCAATTTCAGGAGCATGTGGTTTTATGGTCCAGCTGAGATTTCCTTGTTTCGGCACATTTGCAGAGCTTCATGGTCTTCAAATGCGTGACCTCATTGCAATGGTCACTTGAAGTACAGTTATTGCCAACTTATGCCTACACAGAGGAAGTGGCTGCCACTCAGGAGGGGCGAGGTAGGGTGCTACCTCGTCCTGTGGCCCTTGAACCTCTTTTCAAATCAAGTTCTTGAGATGTAATTGGGTTGAGGCATTATGTGTGTGTGTGGGGGTTGTTCGTACCCAGTTGTTCACTAGTTGTGCAACTGTGGATCACTTTCTCTGTACCGGGTGTCCTCTTCCAATGAGAAGATTCTCTCTGGAAGCCCTTCTAGTTCTCACATGCTACCATGCCACACCATGATGGTGTGAGGCAGCCTCCCTCAGTAGATTCTCTCTGGAAGCCCTTCTAGTTCTCACATGCTACCATGCCACACCATGATGGTGTGAGGCAGCCTCCCTCAGTAAAACAAAACACAAAACCTTGAACTCTCCAGGGCTTGAGAGGAGCAAAATTTCTGCAGGAAATGCAAACATCTCCCTGGGCAGCAGGAATCAAAGTGCGTCCCGCAGGGAGACAAACTAAGCAGGAACAGCCGAGAAATCATTAGCACAGCGCTCTTCCCTGGGGGCTTTTGGTTGAGCTTTAATGAGGGCTGCTGCCCCTGTGGAACCTACTGGTCAGTCACAGTGTGTGGCACAAGACCGGGATGGTCTAAAGTCAGAATGACGACTTCATCTGAGCTGCTATTTACGGAGCACCTACCAAGTCTCAGCCCTTGGTTTCCATCCTCTGGGCAGCAAAACCCAAATCTACTTTCTTGGTGGGTCTTGGTGGGAGTCAAAGCCCTGCCTTGCCCCTGGGAAAGCAAATAGGGCAAATTGCTTCCTCCCTAGTCCTTCTGGTGTGTTTAAGGTGTGGACACAGAGCCCAGGCCTGTCAGTTGCTTCTGTCTAGACTCTGAATCATAAGCAAATAATCAAAGACAAGGGCCATTTGAATGGACTCATGACAATTCAGCTGCGGTGGACATGGGGCAAGTCCTCTAGCCAGTCTGTTCTTACTAAAACCTGGTTGTGCTGTCTGCTGCTTGGCTGTCTGCAGCTCTGTCAGTTTTTGCACTTTCCAAGCGTTATTGTTTAGATTCCTGCTAATTCCGAGTCCTTTCTGTTTGTGGTAACCAGAGCTGGTTTCTCTGCTTTTATTCTCTGGGGACTCTATCAATGCCTTTTGGTGTCATTGGTCCCTGTCTTGCTCCAGTCTCTGTGATGACTGGTTCTGAACGGGCTTCACCAACTTAGCCCGTAGCTCTCTCTTCCTACCCTGGGGCTTCTGTGAGTCCAAGCAGGAGGCGCTGGGGAAGCCAGTGAACCCGGAGGCAGCTGGGGAGCCACCTGCGAGGGGAAGGGAAGCCAGTGAAGAGTGTTCTCTCTGCTCCTCTCCTGGGTGAGCAGTTCTGTGATGTTCAGAAGGCCGCTCAGAAGGCCACCCCAGCAGCGGCCTACTCAATCATATGGAATTATACAGGTTTCCCATCATGCATATTCCACAGGCTGGTCCTTCACTGCTGTTCTCTGGATCCCTTCCAAAATAAATGACCTGGGCTCTGCTCTGCTTTGGGGAGGACTGAGGCTCAGATAGGAACTGAGACATGGAGATATTAAGAAGCTTGTTCTCAGATCACACAAAGCACAGAACTGAGGCTTCAACCTCAAGGACTTTAGCTCCAAAGTGTTTTATCTTTTCCTTTCCACGGTGCCTAATATTCATAACGAGTGGGGAGTGTGTAGGGTTGATCCCTGTGAGTCAGTGCAGTGGGGCTCTCCTGTGCTAGCAGATTGATTGCTTCACTGGCTCAGGCAGCAAGTCGCCTGCAGGATGAGGATGGCAGCACTAAGGAGCCCGGTAGGTAGGGTGTTTACTGAGCAGCGAGGGGCAGCTGGTGGGCACTGAAGACCACAGTCTGGGTGCTGAACGGGAGATGCCAGAATGTAGGGGGAGGTGGGGGTGATGACAAGGTTTGCTTACCTTACACAGTCTGAAAATGGGCATGGGTTCAAGAAGGTAACAGTGAAGAGGCAGAGGAGGCAGAGGCCACAGCGGGCATCTCTGGGCTCAAATCCTGCTGTCCGCACTTTGTGACCCTGCGCAAATCACCACGCTTGCCTTTCTTCGAGGACATCTCTCACTTTCTGTGTCTGTCTCTGTTTCTCTCACCCTGCCATTCACTGAAATGGTTGCCCCGTAGGTGTGACTGTTCCACATGGGCTCACTCCCATAGCTGATTGGACCAGTGGTCACTATCCTAACAGAGCCACCCAGGGTCTCTCACCTTGCATTTGGAATTTGGCCTAAGAGACAAAGTCGGTGGCTGAAAGTAATGTGTCCGCGGATATGGTTGGGCAGGCAGCTATGATTTGTGCAGCAACTAGAAGTAGAGAGAGAGGTGGTCAGCAGAGAGCATGAAGTAGAGACTCAGAAGCTGGAGAAAGGGGTTGGGGTGGACCCTGAGGGCTGGCAGACCAGCTCCAGTGCTTTCCTGCAGCAGCATCCTGTCTGTGGGCTCTGGGAGGCACTCTATCTTTACAAAAGACAAACAAGCCAACAACTCACCTTTTTTTGCTTAGACTAGTGTGACTTCTGCTGCTTGCAGTCCAACAGTCCCACTAAGCCCTCCAGAGCCGGGGGCAGCAGCAGGCAGGCCACAGTGAGTGGGACAGACACTGCCAAGATGCTCCAATTATCAGGGAAACGCCCTACGGTCCCCACTGTAGCTGACTCTCAGGCAGCCACTCATCCCAAAACAATTATTTCAAAGCATTTCTTACAGAGCCTTGCCTTGGCAAAGGATCATGGCCCTTCTCTCTTCACCCATTGCCAACACACCTAGGGATTTCTGCAGGCCCCAGATGTGCAGATCAGTGTTTCTCAAGCTCTACCTGAGATCAGTGTTTAAAATGGAGACCCTGTTGCAGCAGATTGGGGCTCTCACCTGCCGAGGATGCTGTTGATCCAAGAGCCGCACTTGGACTAGCAAGGACTGAGATTCCCTGTGTTAGGAATTACAAGTGAGCGGCCTGTTAGAACCCCAAATCAGCCAGCAGGGTTGAAACTAAGCAGGGGCAAAATAATTCGCTAGTTTTAATTAATGGAAAACATTATCTGAATACTGCATCCTTGCTAAAAATACCATTTTATTTCTTGCAATAGTACACAGGGAATAGTTGGCCTCTCAAGGAAAGAAGAATAGATAAGCATGCATTGTAATTAGCATATCAATGACCAATAATTAAAAAGGGGTTTCTAAGTAACTGGAGGATATTTGAACAGTTTTTCTCTCCCTAGTAAATTCTCAAGTAGTTTAGATATCTCCATCTTCTTTTGGCTTACTTATATTTATTATTTACAAATGTACATTTGTAATTTTTGTATTACTTACAGATGTACATTTGTATTATTTATTATTACATTTATTATTTTACAAAGCAGCCAGGACGACATTAAACTCCGTGTGTCGCTATGGCAGTGCTCACAGATTCCTCAGAAATGCAATCCCATTGGCGGTGCCAATCTTCTTGCGGAAGACATTGCTTTTGTTTTATTTTTCTCTTTCAAGAAACTGACATCTTAGCGCCTCATATCCATCTTAGTTTAAACAAATGTTTTGATTACATCCAAGTGAGAGTCCAACAAAAGCTGTTGGGACTGCACTGATGCATTTGCTATTAGTTTTAGACAATTTGTTCTAATATTGTCTGGAATCATTCGTTTATACACCCTTACAGATTTGATTACTTTGCTTGTTTCATTAATCTTTATTTGTTTAATCATCTGTTTAATCTGTTTAATCATTGGTTTAAGTGGAAAGATTACATGAAGATGTTTAGCGTTGACTCACAGGCATTCTGACATGGAGCCTGGCGTTCCTCCTCCACTATTTATGACATGCGTTTATGGGGCTTCATGAGCCACTTTATAGCCTATAGGATGCTTCAGGGATTTCAATAATTTAGTAGTTCTTTACCACTGAACATGATATATTTTTTAAACGTTATTTAAATAAAGAGCATTTGTGGAATATTTTGACTCCAAATCTGGACTCAAGGTTCTTCCTCGCCCAAACAATTGCAGTATGCAAATTGGCACCCAGAGCATTCCTGAAGAAATTGGGAAGGTCTGGGAGACTGGGATGTTCTCACGGCAGAGAGAGGGGCTTCTCTCTTTAGGCTTGTTTGCTCTGAGAGTCCAAGTGGTTCTTGTTTGAAAGTGTGAGGCAGGACCAAGAGCTGACATGGCACTGTATCTGTCAGAAATGTTGTCCCCCCACCTCCCTCCATACTGGAGGTGTCTTATATCCCAGCTGCTAATCAGATATGGGGGTGCTAACTCCAATTGAGAGACCCCATTGAGAGCCACCATGCACAAGAATAGTTTCTTCTCTATCCAATCAATTTAATAAAATGGTCACTGCTCTTTATGGTGAGATGTTTTTATATTATTTTCCAATTTGGCTGGAAGATGAGACGTGAGGGTGATGGATAAACCTTGTGCATCTTGGTTGGTACAATAAGTGTTACTTCAACAAGAGACAGTGCGCGTTTAAGTGAGGGGGTAAACTCTTGGGGGAGTTGATAGCTCTGCAGACAGTGTTGTGGGCATGGCCTCTCTACCTCTGGGAAAGCACACCCTTGCTCTCATGGGGAGACTGTCTGCCTCTAGACCTTGCCCTTAGCAGTCCTTCACCCCATCCTCCCCAAATCCTGTCTATATCCAAGACCCACATTAAGTTTCACCCCCTCTTTCTTACCCCAAGGTCACACATAGAGCAGGTGGGAGCAGAATCTGGTTTGGAACTCTCTGTTCTGAAATTCTGTTGGAAAAGAACCCCCTACCCCAACCCATAATGTTCCAAACGTTTGGTCCCTGATAATAAGAAGCTGATAGGAGAATAAAAAATGATACTGCTCACCTGGCCAATGTGGCTCAGAGGTTGCGCATTGACCTATGAACCAGGAGATCACAGTTCAATTCCAGGTCAGGGCACATGCCCAGGTTGCAGGCTTGATCCCCAGTGAGAGGCAGCCAATCAATGGTTCTCTTTCATCATTGATGTTTATATATCTCTCTCCCACTTCCTTACTCTTTGAAATCAATAAAAATATATTTTAAAAAATGATACTGTTCTGTGCTGCTGTTACCATCCTAGTTAAGTACCATCATTTCACTCTCTCAAAGTACATTCATTTTATACCCCTCAGACCTTGCTGGAGTGCAGCTGGGTGGTTAGCTTGCCCATTTGTACCCTTGGAAGAAATGAACCTCATGGGATCCCCAGTTCCTTAGCTGGGGCCCTCTCAGGCCCGATTCTGTGGAGAGCATGCACTGGACATTACTGAATGCGTCTGGGCTCAGGCCTTGGGCACATTTTGAGCCCTGATTCTGATCACACCAATGGGGAAGAGAATGCTCCTAACCCCACAGGTTGTTGTACAAAATGACAAAACAAGAGTCAGTGTCTGCCCAGCCTGGTGAGAACCTGGAGACAGTGGGCACCAGGGTCTGCTATGCTAGGACTGATGGCTCATGCTCAGAGCTCTTCTGTGGGCACGTGGTCTTTTGCACTCTCAACGTCATCTGGAGGGTTTGAGCGGTGCTGTTTGTTTCCTGCGGCTGAGTCAGTGCCAACTCTGATGCAAGTGCCTCTTACTCCTTCTCTGTGGATGCTCCCCCACCGACCCCCCAGCTGGAAGTTCTTCTTCAATTGGCCCTCAGCACTCTAGACCCTGGGAGGCCCCGCTCCATATATCTGAGGAAATCACTTCTTTACATAATATCCAGGATGGTATTTAAAAGAAATGGTTTCATGAAAAGGCTCCTCCTGGACTCCCAGGTGCCAGTGTCCACACACTACCATTCCCTGACACGACTTACTCACTCCTGCCGCGGCCTGGGAACTTCCTTGTGCTCCCTTTAGTCCTCTTTTTTTGCTCTCCCAGAAGAGCAGCCCAAGCAGGTTTGGAAGAATTTGGGTGGGGGAAGCTGGCCGCCAACCTCCCTCAGGACACCATTTCCAGCTGCATTGTTGGGCTCTGGGCATCACGGCAGTGCCAAGCTTAGCAGAGCTGCCTGGGTAACTCACAGTCTTTTGACTGAAAGTGAGGCCTCCACCCTCTGAAGTTTTCCCTCCGCCCTCAGGCTTTGAGCTCAACGCTCAGGGAGGTGAAACAGCTAGCTGTCCAGCTAGCCAGTCAGCTGATTAAATCCTGCTGCTCAGTAGGGTGAGCTGCTGTGGTTCATGAAAATACAGAAGAAAGAGGGTTCTCTTACACAAAGGTCCCACCTCCCACTGCTGCCACCAGTGGAGACTCATTCCCCTGGTAAAGATGTGTCTAGGTCAGTGATGGCGAACCTATGACACGTGTGTCAGAGGTGACACGAGAACTCATTTTTTTGGTTGATTTTTCTTTGTTAAATGGCATTTAAATATATAAAATAAATATCAAAAATATAAGTCTTTGTTTTACTATGGTTGCAAAGATCAAAAAATTTCTATATGTGACACAGCACCAGAGTTAAGTTAGGGTTTTTCAAAATGCTGACACGCCAAGCTCAAAAGGTTCGCCATCACTGGTCTAGATTAACAACCTCACTCCTAGACCCCGGATTAGTACCAGGCTTTGGATTAGAGAAAAATAAAGTTCTGGCAGTTCCTTGTATTTAAGGTGGACAGGGTGATGCCCAGGTTCACATCCAGAGGTCCTGATGACTACGGGAGCAGGGAGAGGGTCTCCAGCAATGAGAGGAGCTCAAAGAAGAGGGGAGAAACGAGATAAACTGAACAAAGAAGTTATATACAAAAGCATAGTCTTTATTTGTTTTTCCATATGAAGTTTGAGAACAGACTAAACTAATTACTGTGATGGAAACCACAGCAGGGGTGAGGATTGAGGGGACATTGACAATAAAGGGGCACAAGGAAACTTTGAGGGTGAAGGAAATGTTTTATATGCTGCTAGTGGGCAGCTGGATTGTTTCCAGTTTGGGACTATTACAAATAAAACAGCCATGGACATGCTTGTACAAAGTCTTCATGTGGACATATGTTTTCGGTTCCCTCGTGGCATAATGGCTGGATCATATGATAAATGTATGTTTAGCTTTATAAGAAACTGCCAAAGTGTTTTCCAAAGTGCTTGTGCCATGTAACACTCCCATCAATGGTATATGAGACTTCTATTTGGTCCCCATTCTTGTCAACACTTGGTATTGTCAGTCTTTTAATTTTAGACATTCTAGAGACAGAGTGCTATCTCATTGTGGTTTTAATTTGCATTTACCTACAATTAATGAAGATGAATATTTTTGTGTGCTTATTGATCTTTTATATATCTTCTTTGGTAAAGGATCTCTTCAAATATTTTGCTCATTTGAAATTTGCTTGCCTCTTATTATTGTCATAGTGTGCTTTTTATATTCTAGATACAAATCTTTTGTAATATTGTCATATTGTGAATATTTTCTCCCACTCTGGTTGCTCCTTTTTATTTTTTATTGATTTCAGAGAGAAAAGGAGAGGGAGAGAGAGATGGAAACATCAATGATGATAGAGAATCATCCATCGACTGCCTCCTGCGTACCCCACACTGGGGATTGAGCCTGCAACCCGGGCATGTGCCCTGACTAGGACAAACAGTGACCTCCTGGTTCATAGGTTGATGCTCAACCACTGAGCCATGCTGGCTGGGCCGCTTTTTATTTTTTAATGATGACTTTTGAAGAACATAGGTTTTTATTTTGATAGAGTTCATTTAATTAATTTTTTCCTTTATGGTTTGTGTTTTTGTATCTTGTCTAATAAACCTTTGCTCACTTTTATCTAAGAAAACTTTGGAAGGTTGCAAAGATTTTCTCCTATATTTTCTTCAGGAATTTTGTAGTTTTTACTCTTATGTTTAGGTTCATGATTCACTGTGTGTTAAATTTTGGTTTTGGTCTTGTCAGTCTTTTAATTTTAGACATTCTAGAGACATAGAATTTGTCTTTATACAAAAATGAAAATTTTGCTGGTTATACAATTTGTAGAATACGCCCCCATTCCCAAACTCTGCAGATATTTTTACTCTTTTCTGGCATATAATATTTCTGTGAAGAATCTTGAAGTCATTCTGATTTTTCTCTTAAAGATGATTTGTATTTTTAGACAGAATAAACTTAAGATTTTTGTATTATTCTTAAAGGTTCAGTAACTTCATCAAGATGCTATGGTATTATTATTTTTGTCTGCATTTTTCCCCTTTAAAGTACAGAATTATAACTTTTCTTCTAATATTTTGTAAACTATCTTTCTGATTTTTATTTTTAAAAAATAAGTTGTTGTTTTTACTTAATAGTTTTGGAAGAGTTTTTGTGATTCTCTTATCTATTCTGCCATATCCTTTAGGAGGCTAAGAAAATAATTCAGGAAAAAAATAAATTCTTCCCAGGAAGGAATAAGCTCCCCAAAGAATGTAAGTTGAAAATAAAGGTAGATACGTGCACTACACTCACACTAGCTCACACACATGTTGAAACATATACATTGAGGTACTGTGTGTTATCTCACCTACATGTGTTTTCTTTTTGGTATGCTTCTGTATTTCTAGCTTGTCCACAATGCGCCTATTTTGCTTTTGTGATAACTCCCACACTCCAGATTCGAGTTCTGGGAGCAGAGTTCTGGGAGCAGAAAGGGTGAACCTCATTCAACAGCTCATTTACTAAGTATTTGCTGAGCACCAACTTTCCTTCAACCAGGAATTTAACACTTTTCCTTATTGAAGCCGGAAGAGTGATTCCAAAGTGAAAATTAAGGAGTGGAGATTTGGCTGCTGGTGTAAACAATCTCTGAAACAGGGCAGTGTCCCTTGTGTATCCGTCCTAGAGGCCTAGGTCCTGGGCTTCCCCCAGGGTTACTGGGCTGGCTGCCTGTGGGGCAGATTTAGCCTACAGATGTGTTTGGACTGACCAACCCAGTGGCTACTTTTTATTTATTTATTTATTTATTTATTTATTTATTTATTTTGAGACTTTAATTGAGACATGTGTTTGCAGTTTTCCACAGTTTTCTCAGCCTCTTTCTGGGGTACCCAGGCCTGCTTCACTCATTTATGTTGCCTGATTGTTCCCTGCAAGCATTTGAGTTCATAACCTTCTGGTCCAGGAGATGGGTGGTGGGTGTCCAACAGGTACCAAAACAAGCTCCTTCTTGCTTTGTTTATGTACGTATACTGTAAGGCAAAAAGGGACATGAGGGTAAGTATACATGTTGTATGTCATCTATTCTGGTTCAGGGGAAGTGGCAACTTCAGCCCTGACCTTCCTAGTGGCTAAACCAAAGGAGACAACCCAATCAGTTTTACAATTTGTCAGTAAGTTTAACATTACTATTTGCTCAAGAGAAACAAGGCTTTACTTCAAAATCAAGCTTGTGAGATGAAAACTGCCTTTATGCTTCCCGTAGTTATGGGAGCTCAGAATCTTAAATGATCTCAGAAGAAGCTTTACAAATACATCCAATGAAAATGTGTACACAGCAAGCTTGATGTCTACAAGAGCTGAGAGGAGAAAGGATTCTGAGTGTAGCACACAGGAACTCAGCATATCTTCCTTCCCACATTATAGAGAGCATTGCTATTTTCTAAGTAAAAACGGAAACATTTCACCTGTGTATGCAGATTAGCCTGGACTCTATGTCCAAGGTCTAAAATAAATGGCATCATGAATATATTTTTTAAGTAATGCATTCTCTTTTATTTTTGTCCTGCCTAGTTTAGTGGCATTGTATAAATGGGGTGGCAGTATCACATTTAGTACCGGGAACTGAGGATAGAATTAGGGAGGCTATTCTAGTGTTGTCATTCTGAGTGTTTCTTAATCCAGGCTGCTCAATGGAAATACCTGGAGGTCTCTTAACAAATACCAATGCTGAGTCTCACCCAAGACCAGCTGAATTTGAACCTTCAGGGTGTGGTCGTGGGAATTATTTTTGTTCAGAAGTTCTGGTGATTCTCAAGTGCAGCCAGGGCCCAGCCTGCATGGCTCAGTGGTTGAGCATCGACCTATGAGCCAGGAGGTCGAGATCGATTCCCTATCAGGGCATATGCCCAGGTTGCAGGCTTGATCCCCAGAGTGGGGGGTTTGCAGAGGCAGCTGATCCATGATTCTCTCTCTTCATTAATGTTTCTATCTCTCTCTCCCTCTCCCTTCCTATCTGAAATCAATCCTATCTAATAAGGAAGGAATATGCTAATTGACCACCCCACCCTCAAAGATGGTGGCACCCACAGCCAATAAGGAGGGAATATGCTAATTGACTGCCCTGCCCTCAAAGATGGTGGCACCCACAGCCAATAAGAAGGGAATATGCTAATTGACTGCCACACCCTCAAAGATGGCGGTGCCCACAGCCACAAGATGGCGGCGCCCAGTCTCCTCAGCCCAGCCACCAGGCGGGCCCGGCCGCTCCGCACACCTGCCTCCTGAGTCCTCCAGTCCCCTCAGCCCCCCAGCCACCCAGGGCTGGCCCAAGGCACAGGCAAGCCTCGGATGGCAGCTGCCCAGCCTCCCAGGGCTGCCCGAGGCACAGGTAATCAGGGCCAGCCAAGGCTTGCACTGCCGGCAGTGGCAGCAGCAGAGGTGTGATGGGGCATCGCCTTCCCCTGATCGCTGGGTCACCTCCCGCCCCTGAGGGCTCTCAGACTGTGAGAGGGGGCAGGCTGGGCTGAGGGACCCCCCCTTGAGTGCATGAATTTTCATGCACCAGGCCTCTAGTAAAAATATAAAAAAGAAAAAATAATTTAAAAATAAAAATAAAGTGCAGCCAGGGTGGTGAGCTCTGATCCTTCCAGGCTAGTGGTTCTCACACTTGAGTGCATGAGACTCACTGAGCAAGCTGGTTTAAATGCAGGTTCCTGGGCCTCACCCCCTCCCTGCTATTCTAATTTAGTAAGCTTCTAGTCTGAGGCCATGTTAACAAAAATTAAGCTAGTCATTCTTCCCACCTAATATTACAAAGTATATGATATGTCTTAACATGTGGAAATAAATGAAGACTCAAGCAATTGGTAAAAATAGCATCAGAAACTAGAAGAAAAATAAATTATAGTAGAAACCTGAGAGGACGATCATAACCAAACACAAAATTTGACTTTGGTTCTCCTGCAACCAGGTCCTCTGTCCCTGCTAGCCTAAGACATCATCTTACTGTAAAACTTCGCCAGCCACGACTTTCCTCACCTGTAAAATGGGATGGCAATACTTAGCATCCAGGATGGCGTTCCTCCATAGCCACTGAGTGGGCTTTCTGGGAAGGCGGTTGGTGTGGGAGCCCCTGGCTCTTGTGTGCCGTCATCACACGGGTCATCACACCTGCCGAGCCGGGGGCTGAACTTCCGATGGAAACCTCCCAGCTGCTTCTTGTCAACACCTGACAGTTCATTTCACACGGAGGTTAAAGGACACTTCTGTCTCATGCAGGCATTTCCCATAAACCAAGAGGTGGGCTGGGAACTGTCTAAAGAAGGGAGACAGTGGGGTGGCAGGAGCAGCGGCAGACATGCGGGGCCCTCCACCTGCTCACCCAGCCAGCCGAGCTGCCCAAGGCCCAAATGAAGGATGAATTTTCATGTGACGTCTGTGTTTTTACTCTGAGGGACTGATAAGAGCTGCTGCAATATTTCACCAGCTCTTGTGTTTGTCGGCTCCACTAATCATCAGCCTCAATCACTGGTGCGGTATTTTATGAATTAATAAAAATGATCACGGGCAGTCCAGGGGGACCCCGGGAAGAAATGTGTGCAGCAGAATTTTAATGAGCACCATGGGGAATTTCAACTTTTTCTCAATTTTTAAAAAGTCTTCCCTTCTCTCTTCTGCACTCCTCCCTGAAATTTTTCCTTGCTCCCTGCCCCTTTAGCAAAATCATACCTGGAGTTGCTCTAAATCTCTGTCACACAAATTAGGTGTTTTTCCTCAGTCTGTTGTTTGGCCCATAACAATGCCATCCAGGGCCCCAAACAGGCCCTGTGCACCTGCTCTCTGTCCTAATTGAGCAGATGATCTGCCGATTTGTCATGCTTAGCTTAGACCCCCTCCCTGGCACCCCTCCCCCAGACTGCCAGCCTGGCTGCCTGGAACAACGGGCAGATGTCAAGCAGTGTGTGTGTGTGTGTGTGTGTGTGTGTGTGTGTGTGTGTGTGTTATGACAGATCTTGTTCTCATTATTGAATAATTCATTGTTGCGTTAATGTCTTCAGATACCATCTCTCACTTCCTCACTCTTCCTCTCATCTGGCTCGCTTGGGAAAGCTTGATTATGCCTGCCGCTCTGACGACAGAGTATACAGATAAAAGATAATTGCTTGGCTTGACTCCTCTATTGATATGAAAATAAGATTTAAATTATTCACTCTGGTTTAAAGGTTAGTTGAAGGTTATTACAGGGGATGAAGGGAAAAAAATCACTCTTCATAACGTTCGGGGTTGAGATAAGACAGGTTTGAAAGGGCCTAATTTGCACTGTAGGCAGAAGCGCCTTGTTGTGAATAAACTGAGAGTCCCTCCAGAGATTTTAATCTAGTAGAAGTCAATTATTTATAAGCAAATTATAGCCAGCATTTCATACATGTAAGACACTCTGTGTCATAAATCAGGACGAGGTGGTGTCTGTTTCCTTCTCAGCACCCAGTGTTTCTTGCTCTAAAAGTCCTGGCCTTGTTGGCAATGGGCAGTTAATGAGGCTCCCTGATTAGGAAGGCGAGCGCCTTGGTGGGAGATATATATATATATATTTGGAGGGGCTCTTTTTAAAAGATGCTAATGGTACCACTATAATAATAATTTGGCTTTGGTGGTCTGTGCCTCTGCCCTTCTGCCCTGTCAGGAAGGCAGTGAAGGCAGGAGGGCTGCTCACAGCACGCCAGCCAGGATGCAACCCCTTGTCAGCCACAGCACAGGCCTTCCCAGCACTTATCTATCTCAGCTTCACACAGGAAAGCAGCTCAGAGCCGCTCCTCCCAGGGATCAATAATGAATGGCCTTCTGAGTTTCTGGAAGTTGGGTGCTGTTTAAGAGGAAGAAGAGAGAGAGAGAGCGAGAGAGAGAGAGAGAGAGAGAGAGAGAGAGAGAAAGAAAGAAAGAAAGAAAGAAAGAAAGAAAGAAAGAAAGAAAGAAAGAAAGAAAGAAAGAAAGAAACAAACTGGGGAAGAGAAACTTCTTATCTGCTGTTGGACCAGAAGGCGCTCCCTGCCCGATCCTTCAGCCTGGTGAGGGACTTGCTTCTGGGCCTCACTCTCCAGAACTTCCTCTTACTGCTCCTTCACAGGAACCTGCAATAGGGCACCATCCCACCGGCCCTACAACCTCCAGCATTGGCTCAGGAAAATATGTGGCCTCAGAGAACAAGGCTGTCAGGTCTCTACCAAGGATCCTGGCCTGGCAGCCCTGCGGCTTCCCACAGTGATGGGGTGAAGGTGCCAAGGCCCCACCAAGGGAGGGGCCCCAACAGGTGGGGTTGCCCTCCCTCTGCCCTCTCCAGGTGTTTGCAAAACCTCCAGGCTGTCAGCCTAGGAGAGTTCTCCACCGGGTTTCAGGGAAAGTCTGAAACAGCCTGGTTTTGCAGAGAGTCCGGGCCTGGCATCAGAGTCGTCTGACCCAGGGGCAGTGTGGGCAGGAAAGAGCAGCTGGGAGCAACGATACGAGGAACCTTGAAGCCTCAGATGGGACCAGTGCCACCCCTGACCAGCTAAGATTCAGGGGCTTACAGGTGACATTCTTCTAACCCCTCTGAGCCTGGAGCACTGGCTACAGCTCTGCAGGCAAAATGAACAGGCTGTGTGTGTGTGTGTGTGTGTGTGTGTGTGTGTGTGTGTAATATAGATATATACATATATATACGTATACATATGTTCACATATTCATATACTAAAGCAAAATGCACACTTTGGAGTGCATTTTGTGCAGCTGCCTCACTGAGGCCCAGAGAGGTCAAATGACTTGCCCAAAGTCACACAGCAAATAAATGGCAGAGCTTAGACCCAAAGCAAGCTCTTTGAGATACCCAGCTAATGCTTTTTTTAGCTTTGTTTTCTATTTGATGTTTGAGATGCAGAAAAGAGTGAATGTTGCTTCTCATCTCATAGGCTATCTCTCCACGGAGGTGGGGTAAAGGCAGGGGCTTAGTTCTTCATCTGGATAGGGAGGGTCTTCTGGGTTCCTTTGAGTACTAAATCCTATAAATACAAAGTTAGTCAAATATTTCTCCAGGAATCTTTTCAAGGGCAGAAACCCTACCATTAAGAGAAAAGACATTCGCTGTGACATTACCCTGGATGAGCCATGCTCCAGTCCTTGCAAGGGGCATAGGTGGCAGGATTCTCAAAGGTCTGGTCAGTCTACAGAAACAAAATGTTCAAAAAGAAAAATAAAGTAAAGTAAGCAGGTGACCCCAGCACATAGTTGTCAGTGTGGGGCATGAGTTAAGTGCTGCAGGCGTCCCCTGTTGGGAGGGACCGGCAGCAGATGGACAAAGCTGGTAGGTCCAGCTTCTGGGAGGAAGACTCCTGAGATTGGCAGAAGGGTGATGGAAGTTATGGGGAAGGGAGGACATGAAGCCAGAAGGGCCTGGAGGTAAGGGGGTGGTGGGGAAGGAGAATTGGGGGATTCCTGGAGAGCGTCTTGCTCCATGGAGTCCCTACTGGTCTTGGAGCAGAAAGATGATTGTTGAAGGCTGTGTCAAAGGGAGACCTGCTGGAATGAAGAGTAGGGTAGGAGATCTAAGAGGAGGAGGCTGGCCAGGGGCTAGGGGTGAATTAAATATTTTCAACGACTGGACGATAGGTATTTGCTAAAGAAATGTAAAGCAGCAGGAAGCATCACCATGAGTACAGAAAGAAAAAGAAGGCCTGTTTTGAGTGGGGAGATATGAGGAGTTGACTCTGGACCATGCAGAAAAGTCCTATGGATCGTCATTGACAGAGGTCAGAGGTGAGCTATGCCAGCTGGGTCCCTTGTCCCACATGCAGGGTCTTGGAGGGGATGTGACTTGATAACATGGTCACTGGCAGTTGAGCCAGCCCCGGGTCTCTGGGGCTCCTTCCATGGGGCCACGCTGCCTGACAGTAGGTCTCTACTGCAGGGAGAGAAAAGGAAGTGGAATGCCTGCCCCTCGACTCACTTTGCCGCCAGGGGTGGGAAGGTGAGAGCTCTTCATTCAGGTGGGATCTGAAGGAATATCTGCGTTCCACTCAAGGGGAGCCGGTTGCATCACACCGTGAGAGATTTTAATTATTTCAAACTCTGGGTTCTGGGAGGCCCTGAGAGGTCTGGGATGGAGGCCACTCCGCCAGCACAAGACTGGCGGCCGAGTAGGCCGCTAGGTTAATGAGTCTGAGGCCGCTGCCAGAGAAGGGTATCCATCCAATCGGTGGATATTAAAACCCTCCTAATCACGTTTGCAGGCTGACTCCCTAATGGGATCCGGCGATGCGCCTGAATTTAAGTTCTCATTACCCATTTCCACCCACAGGTAACAGGTCTTGCTCATTTGCCACGGGCAATTTCCTGCCCCATTAGCTGTGAAAATCAGAGGGTAGCGGCCTTAAGAGAGCAAAGGAGCCCATTTCCCTCTCTTCTTAAAATCACAGTAAAGCAGCCCTTCCTGTAAGACTCTGGGCTTTTGCGAATCCCAGCACAAGGCGAGGGTGAAGGGTGCCCATGTCCCAGGTGAGGTCACATAGTGCCCATCAAATGGGGGCGGGGCACTCACTCGCTCTCCCCCCAGAGCAGGGCCTGGGATCAACTCTCAAGCCTGTGGCAGTCATTTCCCCCACTTTTTATAACAACCCTTCACATCAGAGCAGGAAACCTGGTGTGCTGTTCAGGATAATTTCTCATTCATCATGAGGCCTTCGAATGGAATAATAGCGCACATTACCCATCCCCTGGGCCTTGCACACAGAGCAGCCCCGATGCCGCCATCGGCTGGTTTCTGACCACATACTGCCTCATGTTGCCGCCTCTCCATGCACTTTTCTTTCCTCTGAAACCAGGTTAAAGACGGCAGAGACCACATCTGCATTAGCTGTCTATTGCGGCAGAACAAATTGCCCCACACATAGCAGCTGAAAGCAACGGTAAACATTTATTGTCTCACACGTTTCTGTGGGTCAGCGATCCTGGAACTCTGTGGTTAGCGAGTGAGGTTTGTGAGTGAGTCAGTAGATGGCCTCTGTGTAGCACTGTGTTTACCTGTGCGGGTTTTGGAGCATTGTCTTTGGTGATAAATGTGAACCGGTGCTTAACAGAGCGAGGTGTGCGAGTTACTCAGGCCAGTGATGGTCAGGAGTGGCTCAGTGGGTGGGTCTGGCTTCGGGTCTCTCAAGAAGGGGCAGTCCAGGCCTCAGCCAGGCTGCAGTCTTCAGAAGCTTGACTGAGCGGAGGCCTCATTTCCAAGACGGCTCTCCTGAGCAGCTGGCCAGTTCATGCTGCAGGCAGGAGGCCTCAGCTCCCGGCCACGCCACAGGGGGCCTGAGTGTCCTCACGACATGCCGGCCAGCTTCACCCCCAGTTGTGGTCCAGGAGCAGCCATGTCTTACTGGCCTGGGAAGTCACACTCCATCTTTTGTGAGAAGGCTGTGGGCTACAAAGGTCAGCCTATCCAGTGTGAGAGGCAACTACATGAGGGCACTGGTCCCAGCAAGCACTGGCACCATCTGGAAGCTGGCTACCGTGACATCTGACTAATCCATACCCTTCCCGGGCCCCACTCAGAGAAGGTGCCCATAAAGGGAGCAGGGACTCGTCGGCACCTCCCTGGCTTATTCAATCTTCACGTCAGCCCGAGAGTGGGGTTAACTTCCCAGAAGAAGAAACAGCTCAGAAAAGGGCTCGCTCAAGAATTCAGCACTCCTGTCTGAGTCTAATGTTCTACTCACCAAAAATGCTGCCGTTCAACGACGTGTTTGGCGGCCTCAGCCTTCCTAGTACTCCCCTAGAGTTCTGAGGGGTAGGGGAGCTGTGTCCTTCCTGTGGTGTGGAGGTGGGTGGAGACCGGGACTAGCAGAGAGGATGGGGTAGGGGTTAGCCTGACTCCCTGTTAGCCTGGCTCAGTAGTGAGAGGGGGTGGGGCAGCTTGGGGGCACCAATGCCTGAGCCACAGCCCTGACCCGCAGCAACAGTAGCTAACACATACTTTGTCCCTTTCATGCCAGTCACCCCAGGTCCTCCTTCACCCCTCAGACTTTAAACCCCATAAAGCTCTGAGGACCATACTTATTCTCCTAATAAAAGCCGGAGAGGAGGAAAGGTGGGTGATCTGTAGCCAGTTTGCAAATGAGGACAGAGATCCAGAGACAGGTCTCTCTTCTGCAGGCAACTTCAGCATCCCCCTCCCAAACTCCGTTCCCTGTTGGGTTTTTCTCTACAACACTTAGCAGCCCCGACATCCCTTCTGTTTTTCTTATTGATGTGTCCCCCTGCCCAATCTCAAAGGTAGATTTGGGAGGACGGGGGTGTGGCACTCAGGGGACCCTCATGCATACTCACTGACTTCCTAATTACCCAGAGGAGACACTGCCAGTGCTGCCATTTCACAGGCGAGGAGACTGGGGCGAGGAGAGACCACATAACCACTCACAGCTGCACAGCAGGTGCGTGGAGGACCTCGAGCACGCCCTGCCTCTCCACCAAGCTGCCTCTCCTGAGTTACCTGTGTGTGATTAGAAAGCGGGGGGCGGGGGGGCTGTCCAGGAGTGCTTCCCAGCCTCGAGCACACAGCTGCATTGCCTCAGAATCTCTCCACTTCTTCCTCTCCATCCCAGCTGCCCAGAGATGATTGGTCCTGTCAATTATGTCCTGGGGACCCCCAATGTCATAGCATCAGAGTTAAGTCCCTGGGTCTGATGTGGGTCTAGCTCAGCCGTGGGCAAACTATGGCCCGAGGGCCGGATCCGGCCCGTTTGAAATGAATAAAACTAAAAAAAAAAAAAGACCGTACCCTTTTATGTAATGATGTTTACTTTGAATTTATATTAGTTCACACAAACACTCCATCCATGCTTTTGTTCCGGCCCTCCGGTCCAGTTTAAGACCCATTGTGGCCCTCGAGTCAAAAAGTTTGCCCACCCCTGGTCTAGCTCTAAGTCACTGGCTGACTGGACACCTCAGTTTCCTAGTGTATAAAGGAAGAGGGGAGTCACCACTCGCCCCAGGGGGAAGGAGTCAGTCCGTGGGAGCTGGGTCTGGAGCTGAGACTGTAACCTCCATCCTCTTGGGATTTGCCTGTTCTTTGGGATATGGCAAATCTTCCCCGATCTTCTCTGAGGAGCAGGAGGGAAGAGGAGTGGTTCCCGGGAGGCCTGGCTCCCAAGCGGTCCCTGGGGAGCAGGGAGGGGTCAGAGTTCTGGGACTTGGCAGCAGGGAGATGTCAGGAGTGCAGGCCTCACTGACAGCAGCTTCGCTTTAGGGGATGCCCCCTGGCAAGGCACATGTAAGCACTCTGCTCAGACTCTGCTCCCAACCTTCTGGGCGCGCTGACCTCACCTTCCACACACAGGCATCCTGCCCTTCCTGGGGTGGGGCAGGGCCCAGGCCCCGAGGGGGGCGAGCTCTGCGGCCAGTGCCCTTCCAGGACACCATACCCAGGCCTACGATGCCGGATTTGCTGCCTCCCCTTCTCCGTCATCTCGGGGAAAATGCTCTCAGCTTCACTTTTGGGCCCCTGAGTCCAGGGCTGTGACAGAACAGACTGATGTGGCAGCTGCCTAGTCCTGCAAGGATCGTTGTCTCTGGGCGTGGTGGGGGCACATGGACACACCTGCACTCAGACACACTTGCCTACCTGCAGGCCCCACCCGACACACGCATGCATGCACACACATGTACATCCATGTACACACAAACACACACATGCCTACCTGCGGGCTCCACCCGACACGCATACACGTAAAGACACCTCCTTGTCTTTATTTATGCCATGTGTCCAATGTGCACATGCAGACACACGTGTACATGTCCCATGGGCTCAACTCCTTTGGGACTATAATCTGACGGGAGCCTCTGGATGTCCCTGAGAGCCCATTCTACAGCTGCTGCTCCCTGCCTTTCCCTCTGGGATGCAGATCCCTACAAGGCCCTCCCCGTGCCTTTCCTGTGTTTCTCTCTCTATAGTTTCATTGTGCTTCATCACCAGGGGCTTCTGTTTGCTTTGTAGGGAGGCAGGGATGGGGGGCACTGGTATGGGGCCCACTCGGCTCTGCGCCCCACACTGGGCTGGCTCCTGTGCTGCTCAGCAGTGTTCTTGTTGAAACAGTGTCGTTTGACTGTTGCTATTGATTATGGCAAGATTGTGTGTGGCTAAGAGCTCCTCGGAGCCAACTGGTATATTAAGCAATCATTTCTATAGCAGCTGACATAACTCCCCCGGCATCGGTTTGTCCTAATGGGCTTGGTATTACTCATGTGCTAATTGATTGGGCATGGAGGGAAGAAAAACTACATTCACTTGTGAGGCGATTTTATGGCAGAGCTCATAACAGAGGTAATTTGCTGAAAATGTTCAGTCCCGCTTCGGTTATGTAAGATCATCTGTGTTCCTGTGTTTTATCTCCTCTGCCTGGCCTGGCTGGCTGAGAGCGCGGAGCAGATTCCCCCAGGAGCCTCCCTGACAGCCCAGCTTTGCTCCTCGGGAACACTGGCTGCCCTTGGGGAGTGCTGACAATTAGTGCCTATGCACAACCTTCTCGCCTCGGGGGTGGCTTTCAAAATATCTCAGCTTCTCCTGTTCAAAAATGACTCTGTCTAAGGGCAAAATAGTTATTTTCGGATCAGCCATATAGTGTTACAAAGCTCTTGTTCAGAAAGGGAGAGAATGAGGGGGAATCATTACTATTTTTTTTTTTGAGAAAGAATATTTTGCCTGGAAGAGAGAGGGAAAGGGAGGCTTGAAGGACCATCTCCCTGCCTCCCTCTCTCCCCTTTCTTCCCCTTCCCCTCACTTTCTCCCGCTCTCTTCCCCTCCCTCCCTCCCTGAAGCAGCCTGCCTCCAGAGGAGTCTCAGCCTCTACTTGGCTCCTATGCCCCTCACTGGCAGCAACGCCCCTGCGCTCTGCTGGCATCCTTCTAGTTCTATCTGTCGTGACACCCAGGTTGCCTTGATCTTCTCTCCAGCTGGGTGAGCTCTGCAGGCTGTGGCTGCCCACAAGGTCAGGCCTGGCTCTGAGCTCCGGTGACGTTTTGGGTCCCTCAGGGCTGGCAGGTCGGAAGCAAAGCTGGAATGGAAGGGGCTTCCTCACAGCTCTGCACTGTGGCTCCAGAAGGGAGGCGGGGTTGCCGGCTTCCTCGGCCTTGGAGTGGGGTACAGGAAGCCAAGGGAGAGACGCGACCTGGCTGCCGGTCTTGCTGGTCTGGGGTGTGGTGGATGCTCATTTCAGCACAGTCCATAGCAGGGCTCCTTCCTTAGATTGTGAGTGAGAACCCTCCAGTGGTTTAAAAGTTCCCATCGGTGCAGTCAGGCTGCAGTGGCCCAAGGAGGAAACCAAGAGGCTGCCCCTCAGTCTCATTTAAGGGAGGCCACTTGCTCCTACACACCCGCTGGGCCCCGGCTGCTCCGGAGGTTTCACAGTGTCACTGGGCCTGGGACTCACCCAGCTGCTGCTGCTGCTGGTGCTTGGGCCTCCTGGGCAGAAAGTGGCCATCCTGCGGCCCGACCACGTCCAGGCCTGGCTGCCAGGCAGCAGCCCTGAGGCGGCCCATTTCCTCTCAGATGCCTCTGACTCTCAGAAAGCCTCTGCAAGGACCTTTGAGCCTCGTCCATCTGTCCCCTTTCTATTCTTGTCCCTCCTTCATCCTACAGATGGGAAACAGGACCTGCGAGGGAAGGAGCTTGCCCAGCCCGTGGACAGGGTCAGAACCAGAGCTCAGCTCTCCTGAGTTCAAAAGCCAAGCCAGGCCTGAGCTCTTCCTTCTCTGCCCCAGCTCAGCAGGCGTCTCTTCTCGGGCTGATCCAGCCCCACAATCCACCCTGTCACACCATCCTCCAGCAACCGCTGGACCAGCTGTGTTCTCACTCTCGCTGCAGGGAGGACTCCCAGCTGGGGCTGTGCTGAGTGTGACCCCATGTGCTGTGAGGTCAAGTCAATTAGCCTCCCCGAGCTCCCGTTTCCTTTCCTAAATGGGGGTGATAAATTGTAGTTAATATTTATTGACCAGGAATAGTGTTTAGTACTTAACATGGTGTGCTTCTTCTAAGTTAATCCTTATGACAACTCCATGTGGTGGACACCATGGTGATCCCATTTTTTTCAGATCGAGAAACTGAGGTGACATAGCAAGTAGCAGCCCCGGGATAAAACTCAGGCAGCTGGGCCACAGGCTGGTGCACCCAACCACTAAGGTACAGCCTGACTGTCCACGAGGTTGTCAGCGGTGGAGGAGCTGGAGATGCTTCAGCTCTTTGTAAAGTGTTACAGGGGGTGGCCTCAGTGATACCTTAGTCCAGAGATTCTCACCCCTTGCAGTGGTGGTGATGGTGGTGGTGGTGGTGGTGGTGGGGGGGTGTCCCAGGGCTCTTGTAAGCTGGGAGGGTCTTCCCGGATAAATGCAGATGTGTACATGTTTAAAGAATTTTTGGGGCTACCTTGGGGCTCCTGAAATTAAGTGGTCCATTCCTAGGTGCACAATGCCTGGTTAAGGATCCCCACCCCACCCAGTGTTTCCTTCCTGAGGGGGGAGGCAGGAAGGATTCCAGGGAAGCTCTCCTCTTGGCTTTTCAGTGCTGGCTGGGCGGGTCTGGTGGCAGCCTCAGGGTAGAGGTGACAGGGAAACACACCCCAGGATTCCAGGGAGACCGCAGGGGAAATCTGGGGCAGCTGGGGGAAGACACTGATTTTATCTGTGCCTGGATTTCCCCATCCCTAATTATCCTGGGATAATCGATACGTTTAACTTGGAGCCAAGCTAGGTGAGTAGTGAGCAAGGGAACAGAGGAGTCTGACTGCTCAACTGGGCAGGGAAGGGCAGTTTTATGAGAGACAAAGGGACAACCTCCTGTGTGTGGTGGCTGCAGGGCCGCTGGGATGGCCTTATACCCAAAGGAAAATGTTCCGTTTTGCCCCCTGTCAGCCTGAAATCCCACCATTACAGACATTATCCGGGTCTAGAAAGATATTCAGTTATTTGAAGTATTTGAAATGCAAATACCCCTGAATGACAAATTTTGTAGGTTGCATTGGTCATGGCTGGAGGACAAAAGAAGTTCCCAGGGAGGGAAGGTTGGGGACAGCAGCAGAGACAGAGTCAACAGCATGAGCTGGGGGTCAGGCAGAGCCAGATTCTAGTCTCAACCTCTGAGTTTCCTATTCTATGACCTTGGAAAGTCCCCTTGTGCTCTGTGAACTCCCTGGGGAAATAAAGCTATGGTGGCGGTACCTACTGCACATGGTTGTTGGGAGGATTAAATGAGGTGATGTTTGCATGGATTTATTCAAAGCCTGGCCCAGAGGAAACACTCACTAAGTAGGTGGTGGCTGTTTTTATTTGGGGCCAGGAGGGGCCAGGCGATGTCTAGGGACACAGGAAACCCATCTGGCTGAGTCCACAGGTGGGCCAGTCCTTGTCCCCAGGCCACAGTGGGCGGGGTTCCTCCCTGAGGTCCCAGGACAGGTACCAGCCCAAGGGTCTGATCACTCCTGCCTCCCAGTTTCTCCTTGGTCAGCCTCCACCGCTGAGAGAGAGGTCTGGGGAGAGACCTGGAGGAGATGAGATGAGCAGAGAGCAGGGTGGGGTATGAAGAGAGGGAAGGAAAGAGTTAAAGGCAAAGCTAACTGGGTGGGGAGGGAGGAGAGAGGGCGGGCAGGGACTGTTAGTCTTGGCCTTCAGGCTCAAAGGGTCTGCAGTGGGTTCTGGGTAAGAAGAAGAGTAAGACAGGACATGAGTGGCCTGTGGGACTGAATTTAAATAGTGGACAGTAAATGGCCTTTCTAATCGTCATTCCTTCTGCCAAGAATGTAAGTTCTGTGAGGGCAGGCATTGTTTTCCACTGCTGTATTCTCAACATTTGGGACCAGCACTGCTCACCATGCTCACTGAACGAATGTGTGTGTGTGCCTGTGTGGATGCACATGTGCTCGCTGTCTCCTGAGTGTGTGTGTGTGTATGCACATGTTCTCACCGTCTCCTGAGTGAGTGAGTGTGTGTGTATGTACCCATGTTCACTGTCTCCTGAGTGAGTGTGTGTGTGTATGCACATTTCTCACCGTCTCCTGAGTGAGTGTGTGTTGTGTGTGTGTGTACCCATGCTCACTGTCTCCTGAGTGAATGTGTGTGTGTGTGTGTGTGTGCATGGGTGTGGATGCACATGTGCTCATAGAGGGAGCCAGTCCCACTGAAGGCAGGGGCTGCCCCAAATGGCCCAGGACCCAGCCACTGTCCAACCGCTGCTGAAGCCTGCGCCCAGGTGCCCTCTTGTCAGCAGGAAGTTGCTGTCTCCTGAGTTTGTGTGTGTGTATGTACCCGTGTGCACTGTCTTCTGGGTGTGTGTGTGTGTGTGTGTGTGTGTGTATGTACCTGGCCCAGTGCTGCCCAGCTGGTGGGCAGGCAGGTGCAGCAGCCCAGCATGGCCACCTGGTGGGGGCAGATCCCCTTCCTGCTCCTCCTCCTTCTCCAGCCTGGGTCTCGCTGCTGCTGGCCAGTCTGTGGGCCCTTCCCTTAAAGACCACAGAGCCCTGCAGGGTTGACTTCTCTCCAAGTTTGCCTTTGGTTCTGTGGATCATTTAAGCAGCATCACCTTTTTAAAAAAATATTTTTTTTACTTACTTCAGAGAGGAAGAGAAAGGGAGAGAGAGATAGAAACATCAATGATGAGAGAAAATCATTGATTGGCTGCCTCCTGTAAGCCCCCCACTGGGGATTGAGCCTGCAACCCAGGTATGTGCCCTGACCTGGAATTGAACCATAACCTCCTGGTTCATAGGTTGACAGTCAACCACTGAGCCACGCTGGCTGGGCAAGTAGGGTCATCTTGAGCAGGCTCTATATGGGCTTCCCTGGCAGGAGGAGCACCCCCACAGTCACACTGCACTTTTTGCTGCAACCCTAGACAGCTACAAGCAGCCAATGAGCTGCTTTAGCAGTGCCTTTTCCTGAAGGCTCTGGCCCACACAGAAGATGGTGTGCAAACAGGCATTTGTTCCATCACAGTACTGACATCCTGCTCCTGGTCCCTCTCAGCATCTCCAGACTTCAGGGAGCTGTTGATTTACCTGTGCCCTCTGAATGCAGCCGGGGTCGAGCCCTCCTGGACAGGTGGGGTTCTTCCCTCTGCTGGCATCTCAGAAGGGTGGAGACTTGGGAACTGCCGGGGCTGACAAGCAGCCCCTGAATGACGGATGAACAGATTACTCAGACACAGTTTGACTGTGAAACAGAGGGCTAAGGGGCCCCTGGCTCTAGTGGCCAGGGCAGCCTCGATTGCCTGCCTCGTTAGGCCTTTATTGGAATTTTTATCTTTAGATACAATCAGTAGGGTGAGTAACCTTGGGAGGACACGTGTTTACATTGTCCTATTGGCAAGGGCATCCAGGGATTAAGCATAAGGATTCCAGTGAACACCCGGGGTCTGCACGTGCACAGGCTTGTTTGGAAAGGTCAAGGAATAATTAGGGGCACCGCCTTCGACACTCCCCTAAGTCTCCCCTAAGTCGGAATTCCAATAAACAAGGCAGGCAGCCTTTCATACACTTCCCTTTTCTCAGAATGTCCTCCTTATAAACTTTCCAACCAAGTCTCTTGTGCTCCCCAACAAGGAACTAGACTCTGACCCAGAGTCTGGAATGCCAAGGAGGCCTGGGGGAAGCTGGCCAAGTGACCCTGATATTTGACACTTGACCCTTAAAGAGACAAAGAGGCTTGGCCCCAGTGGTGTTCCCACCTTTATCCAGCTGTGCAAGTTTGAGACATTTATGGAGAAGCCATGACCCTCAGCTCCAGTGCCACCTCCTCTCTGCTGCTGCACCCTGCCTGCTGGGGGCCCCTGCACCAGGGGCCCAGGCTTCAGACCCTCCCACCCACCCTCAAACAGAGCTGGCTGTTTGCTCGTCTCCTAAAGGCACAAGCTAATGGTGGGAAAGTGCTCTGTGAACAGCCAGTGGTACAGGTAGGCCCGTGTTACTACACTGCAGAGGTGAGCAATATGCCTGCAGGGGCCCCTGCTCCTCGGATCAGCCCTCCTGCTCTCATCTCAGTAGGGGCTGTCACCTCTTATCTGTAAGAGAGTATCGCTAATGGGGGAGGTTAGGGAGTTGAGGACAGATGAGGATCCTTTCCCTAAAGTGAAGGTAGAGGGAACTTATGCACCCTCCCCTGGTGGATTAGGGGCACAGGGACTGAGGTCCAGCCCTGGCTTGTCCACTGACCAGCCATGTGACCCTGGGCAGTTTTTCTCTTCCTGGCCCTAGGGTTTTGAGGTGGTGCCTAACAGGGGAAGGCCACTCCTGGCCTCCTGTGACCAGCTTCTCGCTCACAGACCAGGCCTCCCCAGTAGATAAGGCACAAGGACACCAGCCTTTGGTCTAAGTGGGCTGAGACTTTGACCAAGTCTCCAAACATGCCTTCCATTAAAGGGGGTGATTGTGAGGGGTGTGGAAGCCTTTGGGCGAATGGGGGGCCCAGGGAGCTCTGGGGGCCCAGGGAGCATGCCAGCATGCAGAGACCATGGCACCCAGGGGGGCCTGGAAGCCTGCTGTGCAGTGGGTGCCCCTTTTCCTGCCCTAGCCCCTGGGAACCGCAGAGGTGGCTCTTTCTCTCTCTTTCTGCAAAGTTGGGCCTCTTCTCAAGCTATTGTCTCCATCTGGAATACTCTCCCCACAATTCTGTAGCTGCAAATACCACCCTTTCACCACTTCCAACCTTTCCTGGTGGGCCCTCCAGCTGAACCTCTCCCTCTTTCTCCTCGTCCTTGCAGAGCTTGTCTCTGTGCACCAGCCAGGAGTCCCTGGACCAGAGTCTCTGTCTCGGTTCATGTCCCCTCTGAGTCCACAGCTCTGCCTGGACACAGCAAGCACTTACCAACTGCTTGAATGTCCCAATGACAGGATGTCAGTGATGTGACTGTCATTTAAGCAGAAGGCACACAGAGTGGCTTCACCTCTGGAGTGTCTTGGACGCTGCAGTTTAACTTGGCACCTTGAAGACTCTAGAACTGACCCCAGGGGAGGAATGCAAAGCAGGGACAGCTGAGTTCTCCCTTGACGTGGACGCCACCAATGACCTGCAAGGCGGCCGGCGGCTGCAGCTGCAGGCTTTACACTTCACAGGTGAGGAGGTGAGGCTCTGATGAGTGAAGGGCCTCTCCAGGACACCGCCGCCGTGGCGGAACTGGGGCTGGAAGCCAGGCCTTTTCCTAGTAAGGAACAGTGATGAGCAATCCGTGCCAGACCCAGGTGGCACAGTGCCTCTAGTGTCAGGAGTCATTTTACAAAACCCTCTAGGGTTGTTTTTGTTGTTGTTTATGAAGACAAAAATAAATGAAAGAAAGCAAAAATAATCCATAATCTACTACCCAGATAATTCTTGTGATATTATTTTTTAAACAAAGTAAAACATTAATTTTAGAAAAGTATAAAGTAAAATGAAAAGTCTCCTTGCTACTACTCCTCCAGTCTCTTAGTCTCTTTGTTAGGTAACCTCATCAACAGTTTTTTTCTAGAAAAAAAAAAAGTATATATACCAACATTCATATTTTTGTATATGCATAACATGCTATACTTACTTACTTAACACAAAAAGGGTCACTTGATACCCATTGTGCTACATGTACACATAATGTTTTATTTGTATACTAGAGGCCCGGTGCACGAAATCATGCACGGTCCCTAGGCCTGGCCGGCGATCAGGGCCGATCAGGGCCTTCCAGCTGCTGGCCAGGCCTTCCTTCCCTGGCTGCCGGCCAGGGCCTTCCTTCATTCCACACTGCCCCTTGGTGGTCAGCAAGCAATCGAACTTCTGGTCTCCTAGTCGAACTCTCGAGGAAACACTTTGCATATTAGCCTTTTATATATAGAGACTAGAGGCCCGATGCATGAAATTTGTGCAAGGGGCTCAGCCCTCGCAGCCACGGTGGCTTGCCTCGGCCCTTGCAGCCCTGGCTTCATCTGGAAGGTCGTCTGGAAGAATATCCGAAAGGTTGTTTGGCTGTCTGGTCTAATTAGCATATTACATCTTTATTATCATTAGTATAGAGATCCATACCCCAGCAATCAGAGCTACCTCTTTTTTAATGGCTGCATACCAGTCCACTGTATGGTGTTCTCTATGTTAATGACCAATCCATTCCTTGAGAAATTGTTTTTAGCTTTTCCTCAGTCAAATAAGGCAGCAGAAATATCCTGATACCTTTGTGTATCTATCTTGGCACACTTTTGTGAGTCTGCAGAAGTAACTATTAAAGTAAAACTCTAACCTTGGATTAAAGTTGTTGGTACTGGAAACTGTTGAGTTTTGTCCCTGATGTATAATAATTATTATTATTATATCAACTAGAGGCCCGGTGCATGAATTCATGCATGGGTGGGGTCCCTCGGGGTGGACTATGAGGATTGGGCCCCAGCTGGTGCCCCCAGCCTTGCAGCCCGGCAGCCCCACCTGGCACCTTGCCCTGGCCTGGCACCGCCCCCTCACCTGCTCCACCATCCCACCTGCAGGGCAATCAGTCAGGGCCAGGCCCCCTGCTTAGCTCCCTCAGTGCCTGGGACCCTGGCAGCGGCCCTGGCCCTGCTGCTACCACTGGTCACTGTCTGCAGGGTGATCAGCTGGATGATCGGGCCCCCGCTCGCCCCCGCCTTGGCCTGGCACCGCCCACTCACCTGCTCCACCATCCCACTGTGGTCCCGCTCTTGTTGGGGCCCATTGGGGCTGGAAGCACCTCCACTGCCACCCGCTGTCAGCGCCACGTTGCCAACACCCGCCATGTACCATGCCACCCCCTGGTGGTCAGTGCACATCATAGTGAGCAGTCGTACTCCTGGTCAAACTCCTGGTCAAACAATTTGCATATTAGGCTTTTATTATATCCTATAATAAAACAGGTAGAACAATGGGTTGGCGGGGGTCGGGGCTGGAAAGCAGGCAGCACCAGGCCAGCCAAGGCGCGTGCCAGCGGGCAGAGGAAGGGGACGGCAATTAGGGGGCGGTGGGTGGAGGGGTAATTGGGGGAGAGGGGACCGGCATTGTCCCCTGATCAGCCCACCTGGTCACCTCCTGTAGAGGACATCCCCTGAGGGCTCCTGGACTGCAAGAGGGTGCAGGCCGGGCTCAGCCCTCCCGCCCCACCCCGAGTGCATGAATTTTTGTGCACTGGGCCTCTAGTAGGATAATACTAACCCATATCGCACTTACTATGTGCCAGACAGTTCCTAGGCTCTTACATATAGAGCTCACTTAGTTTTCACAGCAACCTTAGAGAGTAGGTGCTAGTATTTTCCTTCGTTCTCAGAGAAGTGAAATGACTTGCCAAGATCACACAGCTGGTGTGTTAGGATGGTTGGCCTGCTGTAGCAAAGAACACAAACTGGTGTCTTAAACAACAGAAATTTATTTTCTTAAAGCTCTGGAGGCTAGAAGTCTGAGAGCAAGGTGTTGGCAGTTGTTTCTCCTGAAGCCTCTGTCCTTGGTGTGTAGCTTGCCCTCCTCCCCCTGTGTTTTCACAGGTCTTCCCTTTGTGCCTGGGTCCTAATCTCCTCTTCTCACAAGGATACTAGTCTCACCAGATTAGGGCCCACACTAATGACCTCATCTTACCTTAACTATCTCTTTAAATACCTTGTCTCCAAATAGTCACATTCTGGATGCTGAGAGTTAGGACTTTAACATGTGAATTTTAAGGGGGATGGAGTTTAGCCCATAAGTAAGTGGCAGAGCCAGGATTCAAACCCAGTTCCCTGACCCAGGGCCACATTCTAGACTAGTGCACCATGAAAGGGGGGAGCAGGCTGGTGTGAGGGACTCTGACCAGGCAGAGGTCTCCCTGGGGACGCTCTTGGGGCTCAGGGCTCCGGAACAGCAGCAGTCCTGCTCCCGCGCCCGCTGCAGCCCAGGAGGCAAGCAATGTAAACCGGGACACTGGGTGGGGAGCCCAGGTACAGCAGGCAGAAGCAGCCGCTTCTAGGAGAAGGGGTGGCACTAACCAGGTGCTGGATTTGTGTACAGGGGTAAAAGGGCAGATGAAAAGGCTGCCGTCAGGAGGGGCATGCAAGGTGTCAGAGGCCTTGGTGGCCAAGCATAGTGCATAGTCTTGATTTTATTTATTTATTTTTTAATTGTGACACTATAATTTTTGGCTTTCATTAAAAAAAATGATTTTAGAGGGAGAGGAAGGGAGAGAGGGGAGAGAGAAACATCGATGTGAGAGAGACACATAGATCAATCAGCCTCGGCATGCACCTGGGCAGGGATGGAATCACCTAGGCATGTGCCCTGACTGCACAACGTTCCAACCAGCTGAGCCACACTGGCCAGGGCTAGATTTATTTTTAACAGCCTTGGTGAGTTGTAATTCACGTATTACACAGTTGACCCACTTAAATGGGATAGCCCAATGGTGTTTACTAGTAGTATATTCAGCGTTTTGCAACCATCACCACAATCAATTATAGAACATTTTCATCACTCACAAAAGAAACCCATACCCATAAGCAGTCACTCCCCATTCATTCCAAACCCAGCCCGAGGCAACCACACATCTACTTTGTATGAATTTACCTGTTCTGGACATTTATATCAATGGAATCATGCAGGATGTGACTTTCGTGACTGCCTTCTTTGGCTCAGCACAGTGTTTGCAAGGGTCATCCATGTTGTACCATGTATCAGGACTTCATTCCTTTTTATGGCTGAGTAGTATTCCAGTGCATGAATATACTCCGTTTTGTTTATCTGTTCATCAGGCAATGGCTAGTGGGCTGTTTCCACTTTGGGGCTATTATGGATAATGCTGCTCTGAGCATTTACGTGCAAGTTTTTGTGTGGACATATGTTTTCGTTTCTCTTGGGTAGATGCCTAAGAGTAGAACTTCTGGGTCATGTGGTCACTGTATGGTTAATATTTTGTGTAAATGTCAGACTATTTTCCAAAATGGCAGATAGTCCTGATTAGGCTGCTGGCAGTCCTCTGAGTGGGAAAGATGGATGTTGAGGGCCAGGGTAGGCATTGAGTTTGGGCATCAGGCCAGGATTTTCCAAAATAAACATTGCAAGGAAAATGCTTCAACAGGTAAAGTCATCCGAGGGAAGAGGCGCCCCGTTAATTAAAGTGGGCAGCAGAGGGGTCAATAGTGGAAGGGAGCTTGAAGAGTTTCCCAGTGCAGAAGCTTCCCACTACACCCCCAACATCGGTGCCTTCGTCTGCTCTGTGTGGGCATAGACTCAGGGCTGGCCCTGAGCAGACTTGAGAAGCCAGTGCTCTGCCTGGTATGGATCTGGGGGTGGAGGGGATGATCTCAACACCCTGAAATGTTCTTTGCCAGTCTCTGAACTCTCAGCTGCAGGGACACGGCCTTTCTAGCCATAATTAGAAATAAGGCTTAATTATGGGGAGAGAGAGACCAGCACATGGCAGTACATGAGCACTAGGACCAGGCTTCCTCTAGGGGAGGGGAGGAGACGCGGGCGGGGGGGGGAGCCCACCCAGAAGCCACGCCGGCTGGAGCCGTCCTCCTGTGGCTGAGGTCTGAAAAAAGGCCTGCAGATAGTTGTGGGCTGTCCCAGACCACGGGGCCCAGCCAGGCCCACATCACCTCCAGACGCAGAAAGGAGTTTCTCCTTTATTTTCCCCCCAATTCCCTTAAATTCTCAAAAAACAATGCTGATGCCTTGGCCAAACACATTCCTTCCAAAACACAAACAAAGCCCCCTAACAAACAAGTAAACTAACCCCCCAAGACACCCTCCCAAACACACTCGCACACACACACCAATCAGTTATTGAATGAGGTCATTCCAGAAACCAAGTTGGGTTCAGGCAGATCTGATGTGATCTGTCCTTCACAAGCTGTGCACTTTGGAGGAGTGGATCTTCCTCTCTGAGCCTCCTCCCCTCACCTCTACCGACAGTGGGGAGACTACTGCCTGCCTCGTGGGTCATTAGAGGATTCAGCGAGACGGTCGAAGCCAAGCACCCAGCGCAGTGCCCGGCACACAGCAGCATCTCTCTCCTCTGGCTCAGGTTCCATCTCTCTTCTCTCCCCCCATCTGCACCATCGTCTTGGATGCTGATAATTGCCGGAGAGCCGGCACATTAGCGCACACCTGGAGAACAATGGGCCTATCTTCTAACTCACACATTTTCAGTTTCCCTTCCTTGGGAACGCCAATCCCTTTGCCCGCCTAGCTCCTGGATGTGGCCGGCATCAGCCACGTCCACTGGGACGGGCCTCGCTCCTCCGCTGATGCCCACTCTCTGGCAGAGAGCCGCTTTTCTGCCCCCCACCCCCCGCTTCACTAATGAATAATGGAAGTGCCCTCAGACTCAGGCCCGCTCCTCCTGGCTCCCAGCCTCTGGTATATTTGATCCTAGATAGCATAATTTGTCACCTAAATGTGAATATATTTGCAAAATGATAGAAAATAGTTCTGGCTTTGGTGATATAATATAGCCCTCCCCTCATCCTGGCTGCTATTTTGATTGTGACTTAAATGAATGAGGCCATCAATAATTATTTTATTGAACAGGCACATAAAAAATGAGTCCGGGCTAAAGTCATTTCCCTGACAGAGCCACTCCTGCACTGTGGGCAGTCGACCTTTGCAGCACTAAGCTGGCTGAGGAGTGCTGCGGGGCTGTTTCCGTACCCTTGGTCCCCTTCCGTGGGTTTCCCAGGGCTCTGGGTGCAGGGGAAGGCTGACCTGCAGGCTGCAGTGGGAAGCAGGGAGTCAGACCCCTGCCATGGTTTCGTGGACTTCCCACAGCATTTCCTGCATTATTGCTTTCCCCACTGAATGCAAAATGATCTATGTGCCCTGCCTCCATTTAGGGGAGGAGGAGAGTGACCCTCACAGTTCATGGGCACCACAGAGGTCCCCAGTCAGCTACGGGGTCTCCTAGCTCCAGGAACAAAACATCCAGAATGAGTGCCTCTCTGAAGCCTCTTTTCATTTGCAGTTCTGCTCTCTCCGCTTGTGCCTTTTGGGGAGCAGGATGGCAGTGCCTCTCCAGGAAACCAGTTCCCTGCTGCACCCCTTGCAGGAGAGAATCAGGGTGCAGGCTGCAAAGCCCCATTAACCAGGTGCCCTTAGAGGCGCCTCATCTGAGCACAGAGTCACACCCCACGTGCAAGGGACGCCAGCCTCTTCCATGTCTCTTGTGCTGAGCCGTGTCAGGTGCTGCACAGGGTGGGTCAGAACAACCGGCAGTCCACCAGGAGTCTTAGCTTTGTCTACACCACCTGTACTGTTATTTATTTGATGAACTTTCTTTTAAAAAAAATATTTTTATTGATTTTAGAGAGGAAAGGAGAGAGATAGATAGAAACATCAATGATGAGATAGAATCATTGATCAGCTGCCTCCTGCATGCCCCCCACTGGGGTCAAACCTGCAACCTAGGCATGTGCCCTGACCTGGAATTAAACCATGACCTACTGGTTCATAGGTCGACACTCAACCACTGAACCATGCCGGCTGGGCTTATAAACTTTCTTAAGTCAACTAACATTTTTAACTTTGCCCCATTCTAGGCAATAAATCCATTAATCCACTGTTTGATGTATTCGCCCTATTTTTCTAATGCACACCAAAATTAACAGCACAATTCAAATAAAAACCTGTGCATCCTGGTAACAACTCTCTGGTAAGCACCAGGGATCTGTGAGCCTGGGCGAGGCGCGAGCTGGCGGAAGCAGAGGTGAACTGGGAAGGGACAACGCATCGCCCATCTCGTTTGCCTCCCTCCCCCAGCCCCCTGAAAACCAGCCTGGTGTGAGGGCCATCCTGAGGGCCACTTGCCTCTGGAACTTGATGGCCATGTGAGCAAAGGCCTGGGTGTGACAGTCTGTGTCACCACGTCTGCAATGCCCCACCCACCCCAGGCCCCATGACATGGGCAACCTCAGTCCTGATGGCCCACACTGACCCCTTTTTTCTTTCTGGGGCTGTATGTAATCTGCTTTCTTTCTGAAATAAAGCCACCTCCCCTCCAGCTTCTGCACAAAATGGAGCTCAGCCTCCCTGCTTCAGGGAAGATAAACAGGGCTGGTAGCTAATCTCCACAGGGAAATGGCCTGAGGGGACAGAGAGAACAAACTGGGAGCACAGCACTCAGAGGGGCAAAGATTCCAGAAATCTTAATGTCCTGAACTCCAGCCTGAAATTCCTGCTGGCCTCCAGAGAGATTCATTCCCCCGTGAGAGCTGATCAGGCCTCCCAGGTGCACCCCTCGCCGGCTCCCCCTCCCCCTAGTCCCGCCCTTCCTCTGTTCTCTGCAAACCTCCATCCCCAGAGGCCTGGCCTCAGGCGGCAGGGCAGCCCAGACTGGGGGGCCCAGGCTGGGACCACAGGCTGAGCCAGGAGTTGCCAGTGTGAGTGAACATTACTTGGGGGTGACCAAATGCTGTGAACCTCATGATTTTCCCAGAGACCAGGGGGGCTGCCTGAGACCATCTGGTTCCCCCAGGACAAGCGTCGGATTCCAGGGCCTGAAGGGGCAGGTGGGCAGACAGGAGGGAAAGATGACCCTTCTGAAGGCAGGGTCATCTTTAGGGACAGTTCACTAAATGACAGACATAGAACTAGTGCATGCTAAAGAGAACACTCCATGGCCCATCCAGCGTGTGAGCCCGGCCTGGAGGATGTGGGCACCATGTAAAGTGCTGAGTGGTGGGGAGAGCAGAGGGCAAAGGCTGGGCTCTCTCCAGGACACACATCCACGGTGGCTGTTCTCTGCAAACCTGTCCTGTTGGAATCCAAGGCCCCTGCACGCCATTGGGTGCCTTTGTACACATTAGATAAAAGGCCTCTTTCTCTGGGGGGGGATGCAGACTGCCCCAGATGCGTGGTGCTGAGTGGAACATGGCGGCATTCTGGCCGCCACAGATCCCTTGCTGGGGCATGTGTGTGCGTGGCCAGGCCTGACTCCTGGAACTCCTGGCATGTACTCATAGCCTGCTCTGGTTCAAAGGACACAGTCTCTCACCCTGCCAACAAAAGTCAACAAACAAACAAACAAACAAACAAACAAAAAACCCTAAAATGGACCTGGCATGTGACAGTCAGAGGCCGTGTGTCTCAGAGCCACCAGCAGGGATATGAGGAACCCGCACCACCACAGGCCTCTGCAGAGTCCAGAAGCATGGCAGCTGGGAGCCCAATGCCAGGCGGAGCAACGCGGAAACAGAGACCACCCCCCCCCACCCCCTCCGACCATATAGTTGAGTGGCAGACTGCAGTATATAACGGTTGACAGGGGAATGTAGCTGGGTGTGCGGATGAGTGACGGAGAATATACACATATATGCACGGCCAGGCGTGCGTCGGGGAGAGTC
>NW_005871089.1:1148186-1172240 GCF_000147115.1 Myotis lucifugus | reverse complement strand
GGCTGGCGTGGCGCGGGGTTTCAGTGCGGGAGAAGTGACTTCCCACACATCTTTCTGCGGCGGGGCTTTTGCTCCCGGACACAGTGTGGCTAAATGACAGGCTGCAGAGGGACAGGCGGGAGCACAGCAGACCCATCCTCCCGGCAGCAGCTTCTCACTGCCCCCGAGTCTGCCTCCTGCTCCTCACTCCCCATCTCTGTTATCTCTCTTCCTCCAGCCTCCACCTCTTTTCTTCCTCTGTGTCCCTTTTCTTTGTCTCATCTGCTTCCTTTCTCTTCCCTCTTCGCATCCATTCTTGCGTTTCTGCTCCTCTCTGTCTCCTCTGGGGAGCTGAGAGATGGAGCAGGCCAGCTTGCTGGGGCCACCAACCCGGGCCGCCAACGCTGGCAACCACACTGGTCCCACAGGGACCAATAACTGCCGGTTTCTGCTGTCCCATTCAGGGTGACAGTGGCAGTGATGGAGCTATGGCACCGTCCTCAAGCTTGTCCTTCGGGTTTTCTGCTTCTCCAGGGACAGGGGCACTGGGACACTGGCCTTCTACAGAGACGTGGAGCCAGGGCCCCAAGGAGTGGCCGAGTGTGCGAGCACTCCCTCCCGGCGGCAGCGGGGCAGGGCCCTGCTCTAAGAGCTTGTACACATTAAACGTCCCCACAACAGCCCTTGAGGCAGGTCCCCTTCCTACCCCCGTGTCCAGGTGAGGAGCTGAGAGTACAGAGAGGTGCCAGGCCTTGCCCACGGTGCCGGCAGCACCGGGCCCAGCTGGTTCCACACACTCTGCTTTTCCAGCCCTCACATCCCAGTTCTCGGGACCAGCTGGAGGGCGGGCGGGGCAGACAGTGTTCCTTCACCCACCTGCCCCCAAAACGACCCTCCCTCCTGTCAGCGGACAAGTCAGCCTCCAGTGTTGGAGATTCAAAATTTTACCTTCTGTTCCAACGTAAACCCCTGCCCAGAGAGGACGAATCCTTCAGCCTTGGTCTTATCTGAATTTGGCAGAGAGGGAATACAAGGTTTGAAAACTCAGGGTGTCCAAAGGCTGGGAGTGTGGAGGGTGCTTTGCAGATCAGACTTCTCAGACTGAGGCTTGCAGCAGAACCTCCCGGAGGCCCTGCCCCAGAGTTTGGGGGGTCATAAGCAGGGGTGCAGTTCAAGCACTCGCATTGCTAACATGTTGCCATGATGCTGCGGCTGGCTTGGGGAACCTCGCTTTGAGAACTGTTGACTTAGAGAAGGGCAAGCTGGGTCCCCAGAGGCAGACATTTCCATCTGCACTGAGGCCAAAGGCAGCCGGGGAAGTGGGGGGGCCCTGCAGGAGCCTGGCTGTGGTGACCCAGCCGCCTCCTGTGCTCTGGGCTGCTGTGCCCGGTCAAGATGAATAGCACTCATTTGAGCCGCAGCCACGAAGTACGGAAAGCACCTCTGCACAGATCTATGGGGTTTTTATTAACTGTTTTACTGTCGCAGTTTCAAAATCAATCAAACAGAGTTGTCCTCGGGGGAACACAGGGGTTTGAGGGGGCTCCTGGCCTAAATCCAGCACAGCCCAGGCCCAGACCCGGGGACTGGGGCGGGGGGGGGGGGGGGCACACAGAGCGGGCAGAGGTGTCTGCATCTTGTCCTTCCCCTGCTCTGTGAGCAGCAAGCTTTGTCCTCCCTCTGCATCACAGCCTCAACCCGCAACCCAGACCAGAACGAACTGCACACATTTATTGGTCCTTGAACCAAACCCAAATATGAATTCCTTGTGAGCCACTTACCAAACCTATGAAAGACCATTTAAATGGGAAGAGAATCTATACTTTCCCAAACCATTAACTCAAACAACCTGGGACTTCAGAAGGCTTCGACTTGGCATGAGTCATTGTTTCGGTGGGTCCGGCTCCCTGGCTGAACATATGCTAAGCCCAGGTTCGGCTGGAGAAACGGTGCTCCAAGGTCCAGGAGAACAAGGCTCTCTGCACAGCATGCCCGTCCCGCAGTGAAGGGGGCTGACGCTCCCCTCCCGCCCCGTCTCCTGGCGCATCTGCCCTGGCCTGTCTCCTGAACCAAGTGTGGGGCCTAAGCCCTGGCCAGCAGCTGAGCAGTGGGGCCCAGACCTCTCTGTGATCCGGGATGAGGGGCCACAGACCCAGCTCCCGTAGCGCCCAGGTCCGCACGGAGCGTCCACAGCAGAGGAAAGAGGCCTCTGCAAAGCTGGGGCAGAGTGGGAGGAGCAGGGAACTGCCGCTGCCTTCAAAGGCCTGCGGGCGTGCGGCCTTCCCAAGGAACACATGTGAAGGAAGTTGTGAGAACAGTGCTGGGTGGGGAAGTACAATATAAAATGTGTGATTTCTGACACCTTGTGCCCAGCTGGGCCACCTCTCTCTGGTGTCTACGCTTCCTGACCTTCGAGTGACACCAGAATGTGAAGCTGCATCTGCGTGAGTCCTGCTGCTTGGATTCACTGTTGTTCAAATGTGGTCTCCCTTCCTACCCACTCCCTCCTTTCCTTCCTTCTTCTCTCTCTCTCCTCCCTCTTTGAATTCCTTCCTCATGTGCCCACATCCACCTGCCTGGCTCCAGAGAGAGCCCTGCTCAAAGGTGGAGTGGGGCCTCGCCTTCCCGTTTGCTTGAGAAGTGCTGCAGGGGAATATTCTTCAGCCATAAAAAGGAATGAAGTAACTGACACACGGATGAGCCTCAGAAACACCACGCTGAGCGAAGGAGGCCAGCGCTGAGGTCACACACCGCACGCTTCCATCTGAACGAACCACCCAGGCAAATCCGGAGACAGAAAGCAGATTGCCAGGGCCTGGGGGGAGGGGGGACGGGGAGTGGCAGCTTAGTGGGTATGAGGTTTCCTTTGGGGTTGATAAAAATGTTCTAAACTACACAGAGGTGATGGTTGCACAACATTGTGAATGCACTAAATGCCACTGATTTGCACACTTAAATCGATTAATTTTATGTTATGTGAATTTTGCCTCAAACAAACAAAAGAAGGCCTGCTTGGTCCCATTTCTCCTACCCTTGCGTGTTACCAAGGTGCCTGCACTGCCCTGTTCTAGCAGCTCCTTGAGCTTGGGAAGAAAGTGTGCGGGGCTATTAGGCGCAGTCTCCGGAAGACCTTGATAACAGCACCTGTAATTTTGGGGGGCTTTCTTCAGGGAGCTTGACCCAGAGAAAAAGGAGAGATGACAAAGGTATTGAGTGAAAGGGAAAGGAAGGAAAGAGGGAGGGGACGCCAGGCCGAGGAAGCAGGAAGTGGACATCTGATGAGCCTCCGAGCCTGCCAGGTCCCGGACTGGGCACCTCACACCCAACTGCATCCTGAAAGGTGTCACGCGAGATATGTGTTATGCTCCCAGTTTGCAGAAGAGGAGGCCAGCTCAGCAAGGGAGAGCAGGTGCCCAAGGTTGTGTGGCTGGCAGGTGGAGGTCTGGCTGGAGTCTGTGCTGCTACCCACACTGGGCTCCCGAGGAAGGGGCCCTTGGAAATGGTACTGCTCTGGGTCTGGGAGCCCTGCAAGGGGTGCTCCCACAGCCCGGCCCGGCCTCAGTTCAACCCTCTACTTCTCCTCTGACCTTTATTACCCGGCAATGGAGTCCTCGGGCTGGCCTGCCCAGCTGCACACTTAGAAAGCCGGCTTCCTGCCTGCTGTCCAAGACTGACCACACAGAGGACAGGGCAGTGGTTGTTTCAGGTAGCCAGGCCGCAGAAGGGCAGCTGCCTCCTGCCACTCTGCCACTGCTCATCCAGCGGGACGGTGGGGCCTGAGCCCTAGGCACCCAGAAAAGCTGGGCAATTCGTCTGGGTCTTCTTTGATCAGACGCTTGCTATGTGGCAGGCACCTTGCTGGGCATTAGCGATGCAGTCACGCGCTCAGGCCTTCCACCTTCTAGGGCAAAGACAAACAATAAGGAGGGACAGTCACACAAATCTGTGCCAGGAGGTGAAGAGAAACAGAGGTGGAATGGGAGAGGACTAGTGGGGGAGGGGGAGGAAGCAACATCGGATGGTTCGTGGAAAGCCTTTCTGAGGAGGTGGCATTTGTGCGGAGACTGGAATGAAACTCAGGGGAAGAGCATTCCAGGCAGAAAGAACAGGTCTGTGGTCTCTGAGTGGCCAATACACTTGGTCTGTGTAAGGAATAACAAGAAAGCCCCTGTGGCTGGAGAGGAGTGAGCAGGAGCTGGAGACACCAGCCACGGCGCCTGTGGGAGGGACAGGAGGAAGCGGGTGGCTCTGATTCCCGCCTGATGGGAGCCTCTGGGGAGGTGAGTAGAGGAGTGGCGCCAATCCATTAACCGATAGTAGCTGACAAGGACTGTACCAGCAGCTGTGTGGACAGTAGCTTGCGGGGGGCAGGAGGAGAAGCAGGGGCACACCACTTTCCCAGTCACTTCTTGAACCCCTTGGGTCCTGAGGGTTTTGCAGTGTTGGAGGCTGTGGGAGAGGTGACTGTGTGATGGTTAGAGCACAGCTTCTGTGTCTCTGTTTCCCCATTTTCAAAGTTAAAAAAATAACACCTCCTTCAAGGTTGTTTGTTTTGAGAATTAAGTGGCAGGACCTAGAGAGCACTCCAGGTGTGCCAGCTGTTGCCAGTCCCCTTGGGGGTGCAAAGGCTCCTGGCTGGAGAATGATGGGCTAATGTGTGGCGAGTGGCACTGCCACTGGCCTCGCTCCTTCTCCCTCTGTGTAAAAAGAGAATTCATTAGCGTATCTTTTTAAAAAAAATCTTTATTGTTCAGATTATTACAGATTTTCCTCTTTTCATTCCCCATAGCTCCCCTCCACCCAGTTCCCACCCCATCCCAGGCCTTCGCCCCCCCCCCCCGCCCCGACACTGTCCTCGGCCATAGGAAGGCCTCTTCCAGCTTTAGGACCAATCTCCCTGGCCTACAAAAGAAAAGGCAAATAATTTAATAGCTGTCATGCCTTGAGAGACCATGTGGTATGGCATTCACTCTTTCTAATAATCCAGTGGGAGAATCTTCTCCCTTCCATGCACAAAGACTAGTGTCTTTATCTTTTTCCTTAGTCACACTACTATTATTTGTTCACCTATTAGCTAAATCTAGTGGAGAATCAATTTCCATTTTATTTTTATTTCATGAGAACTTATCACTCCTGGGCCTGTGTTCCGTGTGTCCTTGGAAGAGAAGCTCCCAGAGGTGCCCAGGATGGCCTTTCACACGGGTTAGAATTCAGAAGCACAGAGAGTAGAAGGAAAACGCCGTTCCTAGCCCAAAGCTGAGGCCATCGAGTTCCGTGATTTCTTTCCTTGCACCAAGATCAACGCGAGTTAATACGGAGGTTTCCCGAGGTTCCCCCTGGGGACCAGCAGGGACCCGCAGTGCACCCCCGGAGCTGGAGAAACATGGTTGCCACAGAGCTCCCTGCAGTTCTCAAAGTCATGGAGCCGCTGGTTATCGGGGAGAAAGGAAGGCAGGGGCAGGAGGCAGGCACCACAGTCACAGCAAGTTGGAGATGGAAGGAAAAAGGAGCAAGCACACACCTTGCTTAGCCTTTAGGCCAGACCCTGCATTCGGTGTTTTCAGATGCAGTAGCCAGTGGAGGAGAAAGGGCAGGATAATAAACAGACGATGGACCAAATATAGGCAGGACTATAAATCAGTTAGTGGTTTCATAGCTCACTGAACAAACCTAACCCCAGTGGGTTGATGGATGGTTCCATTTCTGCTAGAGAGAGCCCACTAGTGGCTGCCTTCACGGTCTCTTCTTGGCCCTGAACTCATCAGCACGTGTGTGCCAGCCACAGACAGGGCCTGTCACACAGTGGGAGGGAGATAGATACCCCCGGTGTTTCAGAGTCAGCCCTTCTCATCCTAAGAACAGACAGAACTTGATCAAAGCCAGGCTTAGGACACAGTTCCCCACCTCCCCGTGCTGTGCCGCGCTGACCACCTTAGGGCTCCTGTGATCCTGGCAGGCTGGGGCCAGCAGCTGATTCTAGCAAGATAGAGCCTAACAGGGATGTGTTGCATGTTACACTTCAGGTCCAGAAAAATTGATTGCCTAAGTACAGGATGCATGAGGCTGGCTTGTAGCCGGTCTTGTGTAAAAGACCTGGGCGGAAGTGGCCGGGGGGCGGGGGGTGTCTATTAACCACAAGATCAATAGAAGCCTTCAGTGTGTTACAGCCTCTAAGCAGGGAAGCCTCGCCTCACACACACACACACCTGGGCAGAGGTGACATGTCCAGAACCCAGGGAGTGACAGCCCTACTCTCTTCTGTGCTACTTGGCCACTTCCTGAGATGTCACTGATTAAATAGTATATCAACGTTTGAAGACTTTGGAGGGAATGGCTGAGCTGGTGGAGAGTCTGGGGGAGCTGATCAAAGACCTTATTAAAGGAGCTGGAGATCCTTAGCTGGAAATGGGGGAAAGAGAGGGGACAGGAATGGGCCTTCTGTTTACAAGAGGGTTGTCACGGGGTGACGGAGAAGTGTGTCCGGAGTGGCCCCAGAGGGCAGAACTGGGACTCAAAGCACCACAGGGCATGTTGTGTTTACCAACTGTGTCCCATCGGATGCCAGGAGGTTAACAGGGAAAAAGGGGAATCTGGAAGCATATGAAGATAGGAAAAAAAAATACACACACACACACACACACACACACACACACTATACTTGGTCCCCTTTTGGAGATTCAAAGCACATCTTAGCATTTATACATGTATCAGTCTACGTACGGTACATACATGGACAAAATCCAGGACAAAAGGGCTTGGCTTTGCCTGAGCCTCCAGAAAGCAGAGCCGGGGGCAGAGCACTTCTGTGCTCTTTCTTTAATAGGAAGTGCAGTCCTGGGAGAAGGCTGGGGGTGCGCAGAGGAGAGCCCAGATGAGGAGGCATTCCTGAGTGGCTGCTGCTAAGTGTAGCTGCTTGCTGGATCTCAAGGGACCATCCCTGAGAGGTCCCATTTAACTGTGTTTCAGGGACAAGGGGGGAGAACCTATCCATCAGGTCTTGTCTCTGATTGGTTGAAGATTTGCTCCACAGAGGTTAGGAGGTCAATTCTCCTCCATGTCTGGGTTGGGCATTTGTGGGAACTAGGTGTGGTCCATGGTGGCAATGTCAGCAGGGATGCCCTCTGGGGGGTGGGGGTCAAGAGCAGGAGGCAAGGGGGTAACTCTGTGAAATGGGCTGGTGGCTGCTTGAGGCTGGGGCACAGACAGGTGAGGCAGAAAGGACCTGGTGGTGTGAGCCAGGGTGTGCTTAAATGCAGTGGAAAGCCAGTCTCCCTCCCTCTCTTCCCACCTTCCAGGCCCCCCATCAGAGGCAAACACTGTTTTTGTTTTTGTTTTTTTGTGAAGCCTTCAAGGGGCATACTATGCATGGACAAGCATAGGTGCATATGTATGTATGGTGAAGGCAATGCACGCATGTACACATTTTCATATGAATGAGAGCATACTATTCCACCTGGCCCTTCTTTATATAACAAAACACTTGGAGATCTTTCCTGTCAGTACACTTAGAGGTAGCTCCCGCATTTGAATGGCTGCAGAGGACTTCCTCCTGTTGATGTTCCAGAATGTCTTTAATTAGGGCCCTATTCGGGACCTTTAGAATGTTTCTCATCTCTTGCTATTAAAATCAATATGGCAGTGAATATCCTTGTACATAAAGTCATTTTGCAACCCTGGTGTTCAACTGTAAGGCTAAATCCTAGAAATGGAATAGTTGGCTCAAAGAGAATGTGTGCTGTGGTTTTGGTAGACGTTGCCAAATTGCCTTCCAGGGAAGCTGTGCCGATTTCCTCCCGGTGGCAGTTCAGCAGCAAGCTCATTGCCTGCATCTGCGGCAACGCAGCCATCATCACAGTTTTGCTCCTTCCCACTATGATAGGTACAAAGTGGTATTTCAGTGTGGATATGATCTTCATGTTTTAAGTTATAAGTGAGATTGAGCTTCTTCTCATGTATTTAAAAGCCATTTACATTATATTTTCTGTGAACTGTCTATATATTTTGTACATTTTTCTTGATTTAAAATATTCAATACAAAAAGATATATGTGTATATATGTATATATATTTTATGTGCATATATACATATAGTGTATATATTTACATACAGTCAGCTCTCTGTATCTATAGGTTCCTCATCTGCAGATTTAACTTGATAGAAAAAATATTATATATATATACTAGAGGCCTGGTGCACAAAAATTTGTGCACTCGGGGGGGAGGGGGGATCCCTCAGCCCGGCCTGTGCCCTCTCGCAGTCTGGGACCCCTCGGGAGATAACGACCTGCTGGCTTAGGCCTGCTCCCAGGTGGCAGATGGCAGGCCCAATCCCTAGGTGCAGCCCTGGTCGGGCTCAGAGCAGGGCGGATCGGGAGGTTGCGATGCCACCCTCAGTCATGCTCAGGGTAGGGCCAATTGGGGGGTTGGGGCACCGCCCCCTGTCACACTCAAGGCAGGGTCGATGGGGAGGTTGCGGCGCCACCCCCTGTCACACACAGAGCAGGGCAAATCAGGGGGTTGAGGAGCTCCCCTCTGTCACTCACAGAGTAGGGCTGATAGGGGAGTTGGGGCTCCGTACCCTGTCACTCACAGAGCAGGGCCCATCAGGGGGGTTGGGGCTCCATACCCTGTCACGCACAGAGCAGGGTCGATCAGGGGGTTGGGGAGCTCCCCCCTGTCATGCACAGAGCAGGGCCCATCAGAGGGTTGGGGAGCTCCCCCTTGTCACGCACAGAGCAGGGCCGATCAGGGGGTTGGGGCGCCACCACTGTCACACTCAGGGCAGGGCCGATGGGGAGGTTACGGCTCTACCCTGTCACACACAGAGCAGGGCCGATCAGGGGGTTGGGGAGCTCCCCCCTATCAGGCACAGAGCAGGGCTGATTAGGGGGTTGGGGCGCCTTCCCCTGTCACGAACAGAGCAGGGCGGATAGGGAGGTTGTGGCCCCGCCCCCTGTCACACACAGAGCCGCAGGGCGATCAGGGGGTTTGGGCGCTGCCCCCTGTCACGCTGATCCCGGTGCCGGGAGGCCTCGCGGCTCTGCTGATCCCAGTGCTGGGAGGCATATTACCCTTTTACTATATAGGATAGAGGCCTGGTACACGGGTGGGGCTGGCTGGTTTGCCCTGAAGGGTGTCCTGGATCAGGGTGGGGGTCCCCACTGGGGTGCCTGGCCAGCCTGGACGAGGGGATGATGGCTGTTTGCAGCTGATCACACCCCCTTCAGAGTGGGGGTCCCCACTGGGGTGCCTGGCCAGGCTGAGGGCTGTTTTCAGGCTGGGGGTGACTGAAGCTCCCAACTGCTCCTTTTTTTCTTTTCTTTTTTTTTTTATTCTGGGCCAGCTTTAGCTCTGAGGCTTGGCTCCAGGCCTCGGCTGCTGAAAGCAGGTATCTGGTTTGTTTGGGTTCTATAATCGAAACACTGTTTCAACTCCAGCTCTGAGATCCCGGCTGGCTGAAAGCAGGTTTCTGGGGTTTTGTTTAGCTTCTATATTTGTAACAATGTTTCAAACTGCAAGCTCAGAGGCCAGCAGCGGCAGGCGAGGAATGTTGGAGTCCTCCGTCACTGAAGCAAGCAAGCCTCATGTTCACTTCAAGCTGCCTGGCTGCTGGCCGCCATCTTGGCTGTCAGTTAATCTGCATATCACCCTGATTAGCCAATGGGAAGGGTAGCGGAGTGACACCAATTTGCATGTTTCTCTTTTATTAGTGTAGATAATTGATTTCAGAGAGGAAGGGAGAGGGAGAGAGAGAGAGAGAAACATCAATGATGAGAGAGAATCATCAATTGGCTGCCTCCTACAGGACCCACACTGGGGATCCAGCCCGCAGTCCAGGCATATGCCCCAACTGGGAATTTGACCTTGACCTTCTGATTCATAGGTCGATGCTCAACCACTAAGCCACGCCAGCTGGGTGTGAAAGAATTTATTTGAGGAAAAAGAGTTATGTTGTTACTTACATGTACTGTGTAGTTAGACCTACATAGTATATAGTACATAGTACAATGTTTGGTCTGTACTAAACATGTACAGACATTTTTCTTGTCATTATTCCCTAAAAAATACAGCATAACAACTATTAACATGTCTTAGGTCTTATAAGTAATCCAGAGAGGATTTAAAGTACTTGAGAGGATGTGCCAAATTTATATGCAAATACCTTGCCATTTATATGAGGGACTTGAGCATCTGAGGATATTGGTATCTGAGGGGGTCCTGGAACCAATACCCCATGAATAATGAGGAATTAATATATATAATTACAAAAATTATATACATTATAAGATATATATGCTTTTATATTAATTATATTGAACTATATATAAACTTCTGTAACTGATATTATTTTATTCAATGTATTTGGAAGTTTCAGCACTATTTATGAACACTATCCATGTTGTTGTAAATAGCTGTAGTTTATTTTTACTGCTATAAAATATGTTATTATATAAATACTAGAGGCCTGGTGCACAAATTTGTGCACCAGTGGGGTCCCTTGGCCTGGCCTGTGGGATTGGGCCAAAACCAGCTCTCCAACATCCCCTGAGGGGTCCCAGATTGTGAGAGGGCACAGGCCAGGCCGAGGGACCCCACCAGTGCAGGATTGGGGCCAGGGAGGGCCGCAGGAGGTTGGCCAGCAGGGGAGAGGCTGTGGGAGGGCTCCACGACATGTCCAACCAGTCTCGCTCAGTCCCAATCGGCTGGACCCCAGCAGCAAGCTAACCTGCCGGTCAGAGCATCTGCCCCCTGGTAGTAGTGCACATCATAGTGAGCAGTTGAGCAGCCTTAGCATATCATTAGCATATTACTCTTTGATTGGTTGAATGGACGACTGGACAACCAGACACTTAGCATAATAGGCTTTTATTGTATAGGATACCATAATTTATTTATCTTTCTCCTGTTGATGGTTTTGTGGGTCATCTTCAAATTTTTGTTATTACATATGGCTAGGAACATTCTAGTATAGATCTCCTGGTGCACAGGGGCAACTAATTTCCAGACTGGAGTGATACCTGGGTTGGAATTGCTGGGTCAGGGGCATATGCATTTTTAGAGCACAAGAAGATACAACTTTACCCATTTAAAAAATAGATTGCTGATTTATTATTGACTGTAGGGGCTCTTTAGCATGGAAAAAATTAGCACCATGTCTGAAATGGGCATTAGTGTTTAAATGCTCAGAAAGTCCTGCAGTAAATAAACCTGTGTAACTAAATTGACCATAAGCCCTTTTCCTCCATTGACTCTCTCTCATGGGACTACTTGGGAAATGCTGCTATAAGGCAATTACCTGCTGGCATCTGGGCAACTTTCAACAGTATGACAAAGGCCCCTCTCTGCTCCCCAGGGGACCTTGAGGTTCTCAGGGGCAGAGCCTCATGAGAAGCTGGTCTGGCCTCCATCCCACAGTTTCAGGGCCTGTCCTGACTGTGCATCCATGCATGCCAGGCCTGTATGAGCATGTTCCATCCCCTCCTCATTCCATAACCACTATCACACTCAGAGCAGAGAGCTTTCTCAAAGGAAGACCAGCAGCCATCTGACTCCAAAGCCAGTCCTTGCTCCATTACACAGAGGCCCTCTGGACTTGTTTAGAACCAATAGCCAAGACCCAACTCTCAAGTAAGCTGGGCACCAGCTTTGTTCCTGGTCCCTCTGGCCACACCATTGGTCCTTGTCTGTCCCTCCCCTCAGGCTCTCCTCTGGCCCATGGTCTGTGCTGCCTGACAGGCTGGTTATTTTGACACACAGGTCCTGGATCTCACATGACCAAGGAGGGCAGTTCTTTGCCTTTCCTCTCTGGGCTCTTGGCACTTGGCACTCAATCAATAACCAGGTCAATGATGGTGATGATAGTGAACGTGCATCAAGTACTCACCACAGGCAGGCTTTGTGCTAAGGGGTTTTCAAGGATCATTCCATGTTATTGTTCACAGCAATCCTATATAGGTGCTGTTACCATCACCTTATTTTGCAAATAAAGAAACTGAGGCCAAGGAAATTTTAGTTATTGGTCTAAGGCAGCGGTTCTCAACCTGTGGGTCGCGACCCCTTTGGCCGTCGAATGACCCCTTCCCAGGGGTCGCCTAAGACCATCCTGTATATCAGATATTTACATTACGATTCATAACAGTAGCAACATTACAGGTATGAAGTAGCAACGAAAATAATTTTATGGTTGGGTCACAACATGAGGAACTGTATTTAAAGGGCTAGGAGGTTGAGAACCACTGGTAAGGTCACAGTTGCTGAGTGGTGAAGGCAGGATTTGAACTCTAGAGCCAGGGTTTGTACATGCCTCACCATACACACCTGACCAGATGGATAAGCCAGGAGGCCCCTGTCTAGCAGATGCCACCCACAGTAATTGCTACGTGGTGACAATGACACAAGCCCAGGAAGCTGCAATTCAGCACTGTAAGGAGGCCTGTGGGAACAGAAAACCTTGGGTTGGGGAGGAACCCAGGCCTGGTCTTCTTTCCCTTTCCTGCTCCCCTGCTGCTAGCTGGGGTCACAGGCCCAGTCCCAGGGCCACTTGAGGTTCAGATGACAAAACTCAGGGGGTGGGGGGTGGGGGTGGAGGAGAGGTGGGAGGAGGGGGAAGGTCCTGGTTTGCAGCCCTGGCAGTGGCTCTGGGCAAATTGCAAGCAAACAGCTGTGACTCCAGTCCCCAAGGCTCCCCGCCCCCATTACCTGTGTCAACACTCTTATTTTTAAAGCAGCACAGCCCAGGTGGGGGCTGAGGGTGGGCAATGAGGAGAGAGAAAGCCAGGCCCTTATCAGCACTGGGGTCCTTGCATATGTAACCACGTCATATAATTAACAGAGAAGATCATTTACATTGTCGTTTAGCTAATTTTCATAATGTTTTCTTTATTATCAGAGGAAGAAATTAACCCAAGAATTTATTTACATAGCAGCCTCAAACAGTAACAGCTTGCTAATTGCCTGTTAGGTGATTAATAAGCTTACAGCAGATGCTAATGCGTCGTGGGCCCCCGTTTCAAAGGTGCTCTTGCGCACGCTTGTGTTTTTGGCAGCTTAATTAGTGCAATAATTATGTACTTGTTGCTCCTTCTTTCGAGCAAATACTGTCAAATGCTTAAAAGATTAAAGTGAATTATATCCTGAGAACTCACAGCGCTTAAGGATGCCCGTTCTCACTGACTTCTCTGGGAGTTCAAAAATAGAGAGGCTAAATGAGAGAGGGGCCTGACGAGTCAGCGGGAGCATTGGTGATCCTGAGCCGGCTGGCTTCTAGTCCTGGCTTTCCCCCTCACTAACAGACAGCCCTAACCCTGTTCCAGCTTTCCATCTATCAAAGGAGGGACAAATCCTTGGCGTGGGGAGGCAGAGGGGAAACTTGAGCATCGGAGAGGCTCAATGGACATAAGTAAATGCAGTGTATAGATCTTACATGGTCCTGACTGGAACAAGTCAATTGTAAAAAGACATCTTTGAGATAATAGAGAAATCTGACCCTGGGTTCTACAGTAGATGACCTGCAGAAGTCATCGCTGATTTTGTTCAATGTGTAATGGCATAATGGTTCTGGGAAAGAAAAATAGGATGTGATGTCTGCAATTTGCTTTAACACACACCAGCCCCCTCCTAAAAATAGCGGACCTGTAGATGAACTAAGATTGCAAAAGGTGAATCAGCGTTGAAGCTGGATGGATGATGGATACGTTGGGGATCAATATAACTATTTTTTTCCACTTTTGTATATGTTTGAAGATGCGCATAATAGAAAAGTTAAAACAGAATGGAAGGGTGTGGGAGCCTATTAAGACATGGGCTTTAGAATCCAGCTGCTCTCTGTTCAAGCCCAGCACTACCACTTGCTGGCTGTGCAGCCTGTACAAAAGCCTAAACCTTTCTGTGCCTTGGTTTCCCCTTCTGAGATATGGAGGCCTACTCATTACTAGGACTTACTGGCAGCGCACATAGGTTTTACTAGTAGCACAGTATCAGGCACATAGGAAGCTTTCTCTCTCTCTCTAGTTCATTATTATAATCCTCACCTGAGGACATGCTTAGAGAGAGGGAGAGGGAGAAGGAGAGGGAGAGGGGGAGAGAGAGAGAGAGAGAGAGAGAGAGAGAGAGAGAGAGAGATTGATATGAGAAAGAAACATTGATTGATTACCTTCCGAACGTGCCCTGACTGGGAATCGAACCAGCAACCTTTCAGTGCACAGGATGATGCTCAACCAACTGAGCCACTCTGGTTAGGCAGGAAGCTCTCCCTTGTCATCTAGTTATCACCTTTGTCACTCAGGACCAGGCCTGCCACCTCAGGCTCTCCAAGGCTGCAACCCTGGCCCCTCCAGAACATGATCACGATGCTCTGTCTTATGGTGAAGAACCCTCCTTGCCCCTCCTGCTTCTGGCCAGACTCTCAGGAGCCTCTACCCTGCGGGCCGCTTGCTAAACTTGCCCTGTGGTTAACTGTGAATTTCATCTGTCACAGAGGTTTCCACTCTGGGGAAACTGTTCTGACCGTTCAGCCCCTCCCAGTCCCTGAAGCTGCACACAACCTACCTGTCCTCCCTGCCCCTCCCGTCCTCTCCTGCCAGCCGAGGCGTGGGTCCACTCGGGCCCATTCTCTCAGAGTTATTCCCATTTTTGCTGGTGGGCATGAGCCTGGGCTTGATATGTCTTGGCCAGACCACTGGCCCCTGCGTGCCTTGGGTCTGGGCCTCGGTTTTCTCATCTGTAAAGTGAGGGTTTGACTAACCCTCTAATGCTCAGCATTGATTCCAGAACATGCGAAGCCCTGCAGTCCCAGCGCCCAGAATAGACCTTGACCGAGAGCAGGAGCTCAGAAAAGATTTGAATATTGAGTGAATGAATGAACAAATGGATAAGATATGGCTCCCACCTCCTCCCTTCCTGCCCTGGCTTAAGATACCCCCCTCCCTCCCACTCAGCAGCTCAGGCTCCACATTCCTAACTCCTCTTGAATACCATGTACAGGGCTGCTGCCTGGGATCTGAGTGCAGCATCACACTCCCCACCCATCCATCAATCCCTGTGCCCACCCAGATGTAGCTCTGAGCGTACACTCTGGTAAAACAGGCCCGTAGCTGTCTGGGGCAGAAAAAGCAAGATTTTATAAGGTGTAGGGGAGGAAGCGAGAGAGCACCTCAAATGTGCACTCTCCAATGTTAACCCACCCAAGCTCACCTCCTCCAGGAAGCCTGCATGGTATCTTGGTGCTCACAGGGCCATCGTGTTATCTGGCACCTGGACCAGGAAATGTGAGCAGAAGGCTTGATTTTCTTGTCACCTGAGTGAAATCACTGCTCTGCATGTAACTGGACTATAAAGTCAGAGAGGGCAGGGATCACCCTTTCATTTTCTGCACTGACCGCAGAAACAGCTCAGGTCGAGCAAAGAGCTCTGCACACCTAAAAATATCATACAAGCATGCCTGGCCAGTGTTGCTCAGCGGTTGAGCATCAACCTTTGAACCAGGAGGTCACGGTTCAATTCCTGGTCAGGTGACATTCCCGGGTTGCAGGCTCCATCCCCCATAGGGGGCATGCAGGAGGCAGCTGATCAATGATTCTTTCCCATCATTGATGTTTCTATCTCTCCCATTCTCTTCCTCTCTGAAATCAATAAAAATATAATGTCATATAAGTGAGGATTCCAGACTCGTTAGCCTAGCATCTGGAGAGGAGGAAAGGGAGGCCCAGGAAAGGTCACTGAGCCGAGTGGAGCCCCTGCTGGTTCTGGAGCCTGATCGGATCATGCCTGGTCCACTGCTCTTCCCAGCACCCCTGCTGCCCCCATGAATATCAGCTGGACAGAGGCAGGACGGCACTGACGCCAAAGCAGAGACCTTGGCCATGCAGCCTCCAGTCTAGCGGACTCCATGGCTTGGGTGAAGCCAAACTGAGTCAGGAATGAGGAGGTTCTGGGACAAGAGACTGGAAAGTCCCACAAAAGTCAGGATGAGTGGGTCACTTGACGATGATGGTTCTAGATGACAGCCCCACACCCGCGTCCCGTTCCTCTCCCGCCTGCGGAGCAGTGGCTGAGTGAGTCACAGCTACAGTTGTGCCAAGCACTTGACATTTGAGTGGAGGGCCTTGAGTAAAAACAACATTGACAATGAGTCCCTTTACAGGCAGAGCCCAGGATAAGCAGTCCTCCAGCCCTGGCTGCCGAGGTCTTCAGGGCGGCCCTGGGTGTGGCCTTTCTGAGGTCTGGAGTTCAGGTCCCCTTTGATTCTTTAGCTACATAGATCTTCCAACAAAGCTGGCTCTGCCCTTCCTACCTCTCCAAATTGATCAAATCCCCCCATATACCCTGGTATTGTATCAGCATCTCTCATTTTTTGGCATTTCCTAGAGTTACCCATTTTCTTTCTTTCTTTTTTTAAAGATATGTTTTTATTGATTTTAGAGAGAGAGGAAGGGAGAGGGATAGAGAGATAGAAACATCGATGAGAAACTCAATTGGCTACCTCCTGCATGGCCCCCACTCCCCACAACCTGGGCCTGTGCTCAGACTGGAATCAAACCGGTAACCTCTTGGTTCATGGGTCAACACTCAACCACTGAGCCACACCAGCTGGGCCAGAGTTGCCCATTTTCATTTGTTTGTCTTTTTGATGATTGTCAGTATGCGCCTCCAGAGGGCAGAGACCAGGCCTGTTGTACCACCCATGGCCAGAACTTAGCACACTGCCTGGCATATAGGAAGCACAATAGCTAACTTTTTAAAAAGTACTTCCATGTGCCAGTAAACAGGGAAAGAAGACTAAATAGGCGCTTAAATTAGCCAGAGTAGATTGCTGTTGCTGCCAAGCAAGTGGACCTTGAGTAATGAATGCCTTTCTTCCAAGGAGCAGCTCGGGGCCTCTCTGCACATTCACTTGTTTGCTTGTTTCACATCATGAATATTGGATGCTAATGACCAGGAGGATATAAAATACATTCTTTGCCCCACAGCAGTGGTTCTCAAACTTTAGAGCATCAGAGGTGCCTGGAGGGCTCACCGGAACAGTTTCTGATGTGGTTTGTGGGGGGAGGGGCCCAGATGTGACCTATCACTTCCCAGGTGAGGCTGCTGCTTTGCTGGGTTGGGGCCAGTCTTGCAGTACCACTGCCCTACAGGAACAACGACCTCTCTGGGAGGCAGGGTTTTCACCGTCACCACTTCAAGCCTGGCAGGAAACAGAAGTCTAGTAGTAAGATTTTTGGCTCCTCAGCATCTATTTCTCCTTCTTTTGCTAACAACACCCTGGTTTCCTTTGAGGACCTATGCTTCCTTCACTTAGACCATCTGGCTCTGGGGTAGAACATGTACGTATCCCAAGAACATCCAGTCGGGGAACTGGGTCCACCCAGTCACCGACTCACATTGTCCACTCAGGTCGAATCCCAGGACCTTTGCTGGGATCTCTAAGAAGCAATGCTTTGTTCTGCTGGACCAGAACAGATGTGGTCATCTTGTCGCAGTGAGGAAAGAGCCTCTGAGAATGGAGTCTCTGGGAGGAAAGCAGTGGAGAGGCACTGTTGAGTGCCTCTGGATCCAGTCATGCCTGCAGCCAAAAATCCTTGGGCATGTCAGTTACACGAGCCACTCAATCCCCTTTCTGCATAAGCTGTATTTGGGGTGGGGTTTTCTGACACATAATGGGAAGCTTCCCATTTGTTACAAAGCGCTCCAGGAATTGTGTGATGGGTCATCTTTTCTGGGTCAAGGAAGCTTCAGAGAAGCTTCTGGTGGAGAAGTGAAAGGCCTTCTGTGTGCAGAGTGGGGAGAGTGGAGAATATAAACAAAGGTGTGCGAGGGAAAGCAAAGCACAAACAAAGGCCACGGTGGGCCCGGCGGGCTGGCCCTCAGTGCCCAGGGAGAAGCCTCCAGAACTTGAGCCCAATAAAAAGAGGGCATTTTGTCGCTCCGATGGGAAAGCACTCTGTCTACCACAGTCCCTTTCCCAGAAGAGGTCACCACTGATGCCAGAGGTTCCCAGAGCCTGCTGGCCCCTTGGATGCAGACTTCCTGCCCAGACGGGGCAGCTGGGATGAGGTCATGACTGAGGAGAGTCTTTATCCTCTTGCTAAGCTTTTTCTTTCAGTAGCAATTGCTGTCTTGCTTAATCTCAGAATTATCTGATTGTCACAGTCGAGTTTTCCACATTAGGCAGTGAGCCAACAAGTTACTTAACCTATAATTGCCCTTTAATGAAGCCCATCTTCAAAACTGAATTGTCAAAGGGAAACTTGTAAACACACAGCGAGGTCCAAGACCACGCTGGCCCCAGACGTCGCAGCCAGGCCCTTGACTCCTCTCCGGCGTCAGCCACATTTGTCTGCATTACTGGGACTTCATTGCCGGCTGCCACCCAGAGCAGAGGAGCCTGATGCTTGTAACAGTCGCCAAAAGCAGGTCAAGCCTTTTAAAGGCAAGCTTGAGGGGACTTGGTTTGGGGGCACACATTCCTCTTTGCCAAGCGCCCCCTCCTCCCCAACGCTCTACAAAATGTGAAAGTAACAGCCAACTTCGTGACTTGAACTTTGCAAAACCTAAGCAACATCTGTTTTCAGTGAAACCACATGTTGGTGGAAATGTGCTAGTGAATGGTCCACACGATAGAAAAGGTAGGAGAGCGGGACTGACCTCAAAGAGTTCTCACTGTAGCCTCTGTCTGAGCGGGGCCTACACTGTGGTGCTCAGCTGTCTGCTCTCTGGGAACTTCCAGTCACATCTTAGAAGTCAGAGGTGAAGAAGAGCCAGAGTCAAACATTCTCAGCTGCTGTATAGCACTCATATTCATCCAGGCAAAACCAGGACAAGGGCAGAAATATTCACAGAACACCTACTATGTGTCTGGTGTCATGTTAGGCACTTTACACACTTTATCTCATCTAACTCTCAGAACAACTCTGGTAAGTCTTATTATCCTTGTTTTGTAGATGAAGAATGTGAGCCCAGAGCGAGTAAGTAACTTGGCCAATGCCACACAGCATGTGGGTGTAGGAGGCAGGATTTAAACTCAGCTTTGTCTAATGTCAAAGCCAGTCAATGCTCCTTCGACACTTTGGTCACTCCCTTATTAACACAGTGCTGGCATAAAGCCAATGAGGAGTACAGATAAGAGGAACTCTGAACTCATGAATAAAATACCACGCTGCCTGAGATTTCCTTCAGAATTGCACAAGAGTGTGGTGGGGGAAGTAGGAGTATAGGTGGGAAGATCGGTTGTGAGATGATAGTTGATAAAGCTGGGTGATGGGTAGGTATAAGGGTTCATTATACAATTTTGTCTATATTTGAATTTTTTTATTATGAAAATGTTTTAAAAGTCCAGTACTTACTCCAGAAGTCAGTGCCCCTTCCCATGTACCCCCATTACACTCCGGACACGTCTGTCACTGCCCTGCACCCGCCACGTCACATTATCTGTGTTTCTCCAAGACCTTGAGCTCCATGAGGATAAGGGCAGTATCTATCTTGTTCACCTAATAAATTTTTATAGAATGAATACATAAGAAATTAGTCTTACCCTGGCCAGTGTTGCTCAATTGGTTGGAGCATCATCCCATGCACTGAAAGGTTACTGGTTCTATTCCCCATCAGGGCACATGCCCAGGTTGCAAGTTCAATCCCTGGTTGGGGGCGTGCAGGAGGCAGCCGATTAATGTTTCACTCTCACGTCAATGTCTCTCTCTCAACTTCTCCCTTCCTTTCTCTCTAAAATTCAGTAAAAAAAAATCTTTAAAAAAGAAAAGTGAGCCTGGTGCAGCATTCAATAAGTGTTTGGTGAGTGAATGAAAAAGCCAAAGAACTGAGTCATGAGGCTGGCTGGGTTTTGATAAGCATGCTAGGTGGTGGTGGGGGAGGGGGGCGCGGGGGGCGCAGGGAGCCAGAGGGGGTACTGGCTTGAGCAAAGGCATGAGCAGCAAGCCAACCAATTTCAGAGGTGAGTGAAAGGGGAAGTCTGGCCACGGCCAAAACAACAGTTGCCAGTGATAACGCACTGTCCGTGTGAGCTGACGTGTCCACTTTTAATAACATATTTCACAGACGCAGCACTGGCAACATTTTCTTCTTATCAGCACAGCAGGGTCAATCCCCTGCATGGCTATGAAAAGTGAGGCTCTCGATTTCAGTCTCAGCTCATTAATTGAAGAAAGTTGGCTAGCTAGCTTGCGCCTGTGGAAGGCAGCTCCAAGTGGACATCGACACATTTTTGAGGATTGGAGGAAACAAAAGAAATCAATTAAGGGGCCGGCCTGGAGCTCAGTTAGGAATCTGAATCCTGCTGCCTTTCTAATAGTCCCCAGCAAAACAGAGAAAACAAAGCCTCCTTCCACAGGCCACCCCATGACCGTGTCAGGTGGGAGCTGGGGACTGAAAAGGCAAGGGCAGGAGTCTAGGAAGCCCGGGGAGCCAGCTGCCCTGGCAGGGCTGGGTCTGTGTCGAGGCTGCTCTGCAGGCCGCGTGGCGTCTGGTCTCCCGCCAGCCTTCCTGATGAGAACCATACTCCAGCGCTGGCTCAGGCTGAGGCCCGAACGAGGCCTGCAGGACTCAGCATACCTTCAAGGCCCTTTGTGCACAGATGGATTTATTCCACTAAAGCACAAGCCCCACAGATGACGATGACAGCAACATAAGTGTACACAGCTTTTATAGTTGCCAAAGAGCTTCTGCATCCCCGATCTCACTCACCCTCCCAACAACTCGGGGACAGGGGAAGAAATGGAGAGTGGGATCAGAAACCGTGCTCAACATGCCACAGTAGCGGGGACAAGATGCTTCCCTTTAAATTAAACTTCCTTGCCAGGGCCTGAGTACCTGGACTAGGTGAGGGCTCAGGTCTCCACTTCACAGTTCCCATGGCGTACCTGGCACTTGCCATTGTGGACACACAGATGAGGTTAAGAGGATCTCTGTATGGTCCTGTTGCCTCCTAGAAACATTGGTGACTCCCATTGTCTCCTGGAAATAGCGATGATTTCTATCTTCCGGGTCTGCCTCTACCTCAATTCTTCAAGTTATTTTGTATCTCTGGAATATTAATCAGCCTGGGAGGACTGAAGCAAGAGATTTCTCTTAGGAGAGGTGCAATGAACATCAATGTGTCTGGTATAGTAATTCCTTTTGTCATAACACTTTAAATTTCTCAAGAGCTTTTGACTTTGTTGTCTAATTTGAAATAAGCAGCAACCCCATGCGCTGTCTAGGATGATAATGAGTACCTTCTTCCTTAAAGAGGAGGAAACGGTGCAGAGCAATTCTGTGTCTCATCCAACATCTTGCTTTCTGCCCTGCTTACTTTCTGAAGTTTGAAAACCATTAAGCCAATCTTTGCCCTTACTTTTAAAGTGAGAATCTTGAAGAGGATGGTTGGGATAAATTCTTACCCTTATTTTTAACACTTGAATTTTATTATAAAGTAGTAACTGTTACAAATCTTTAAACACTTTATTGCTTCTTCTGCTCTTTATTCTCTACATCTGAAAATGTAAACTTGGGTTTTTTCCCCCTTTGAAGCCAAAATGTGAAATTTTTAGAACTCTTGACTGTGCATAGATGGGGTGTGGGACCAGAGTGGGGTAGGGCCAAGAGGGATGGAGAGAGCTCCTCCTTCTTCCTCAGTGTGTCCTCAGGAGTCCACGTCAGCAGAGGAAAGGGCGTCCATGCAGGGGTCCTGATGTGTCCCAAGCTCACAGTTACTATTTGCTCCATCCATTTGTATCACAGCCATAGTTAAATTAATCTGTCTGTTTTTCCCAGTAGGCTGTGGGCACCCTGCATGGATAGGGAGGGAAGGGGTCATATTTTGGATTTTAGGATGGAAAAACAAGACTCTGGTAGTAGTGAAATTGAGGAGAGGGTGAATATAGGAGTTCACCAGCATGGTGACCTGTCAGGCTTGACAGCAATAAGCCAGGGAGAAGGAAGAAAACCTAGGATAAAAACAGAGGCCAGAGAGGTCAAGAAGGGGAGACAGATTTCAGGATGTGGTATCTGTGCCAATTTACACAGGGATATGGATGGTAGAAACACAAGAGAAAATGCATCATGGTTGAAGAAGTCCATAATGGTTTAGTTCTGTATGGATTGAGACTCAGGTGCTGGTGGATCTGGACTACCGATGGGAAACTGGGCAGGCGGCAGGCTCCCAGTGGTACTTGAAGCCACTGGGCCTCTCAGCTTGCCAGTGGGCTGGGCCTCTGCCTCTGGGACTTACTACCTGACTCTCTAGTGGCCGTGAATGACCCGGACTACTTGATCTCATTTTTCATGTTCCTTTTTGTCTTCTACCTCATATCTGCAATGTGACTGCCTGAGGCTGTGTGAAGTTCAGTCAATAGCCCCTTGTGAAGCATCAAAGATACAGTGAGAGGAGCCAGAAAATGTGATTGCTAGACTTGGCTTAGCCAATAACTACTATGTGATATTGGGCAGATCACTATTCTTCTTTGTGTGTCACTTTCCCCAAACTTTAATAGTGAAGTGGCCAAGTTCTGATGCTGATAATGCCAGAGTAGTTTGTGTTGGCCTAACTTTCCAATAAAAAACAATTTTAATTATGAATAAATATTTTTTTTAAAGCCACATTTGAAAGCTTTGGAGAGCTGGCAAAACCAGGCAGAAAATGGAATGGGATTGGCCCTTAAAAGATGATAACCTCACTGGTTATAAACATATGATTCATGTTTATATGACTTTCCACTAAGTATACTGTACTCCTGTCTGCATGGCATGGGCTAGTCAGAACTCAAGTAGAAAAACAGTGTGAATGATCTTTGGGTCAGAGGTTGGAACTCAAGTCTGCCAGAGGAGCTGGGACCGAGAAGAGGAAAACTGAAAAAGAGAGAACCTCTGAGAGGAGGCCCCAAACCTGCATGTAAACTACCCTCAAATCCTTGACTGATCCCCAAACTGTGCACTCATGGGGGTGGCATCAAGAAGCTCAGTAAAAGCATCAACTAAAAGCCTGTGGAAGCTGAGCAGAGATTTCAGCTGTGGCCCAGCTGCAGCTACAGACATAGGATTTGGAATCTGATTCCCACCAACTTATCAGAATAAAATTTATGTCCCAGAACTAAAGAGTTTACCTAAACAAAAGTAAACCACATACTACATGCCTTAAGAAAGTTCGAAGTCCATCTTCTACAAGTTCACAATGATCATCCAGTAACTTAACTGCCAACTAGAACAAAAATCAGCATTCTTCAGAAGAAAATAACAGAATCCAATGTTTTACCCACAATGTCCAGTATACATTTAAGGAATAATAGAGGATGTTATGAACACCATTATACTATCAAATTTTATCACGTAGGTGAAATGAACAAATTACTTAAAAAGTACAATTTACCAAAACTGACACAAAAAGAGACAGAAAATTTAATTGAGCAGCTCTATATTTATTAAAGAGATTGACTTCATTATAAAAATCTCTGACAGAGAAACTCTAGTCTCTGATGGTCTCACTAATTAATTTCATTAAATGTTTCAGGAAAAAATAATTCAATTTTACACAAATTATTTCAGAGGAAGTCGGAATACTCCCCAGCTCATTTTATGTGCCTAGCATAATTCTGATACCAAAATTGATAAAGACATAAAAGAAAATTACAGACTGTTATAGACTGAATGTTTGTGTCCCCTCAAAATTCATGTGTTAAAATCCTAACCCTCAATGTGATGGTATTAGGAAGTGAGACCTTGGGAGATAATTAGTTCTTGAGTGTGGGGCCCGGACCAGCAGGGGAGAGCAGTTGGGGGCAATGGGGCCAGCAGGGGAGCAGTTAGGTATTGATCAGTGCCCTTATAAAAGAAACCCCAGAGAGTTCTCTTCTGCCATGTGAGGATACATTGAGAAGATGGCTGTCATCTAAGAACCAGGAAGCAGGTTCTCACTAGATCCCAAATATTCTAGTGCCTAGTCTTGGACTTCCCAGCCTCCTGAATTATGAGAAATAAATGTTTGTTGTTTAAGCCAGTGGTTGGTGGTCCATGAGGTCCAAAAGGTTGGCACCGCTGGTTTAAGCCACCCAGGCTATGGCACTTTTGTTATAGCAGCCTTAATGGACTAAGA
>NW_005871089.1:1124273-1148086 GCF_000147115.1 Myotis lucifugus | reverse complement strand
CATTTGAAAAACCCAAACCAAAGTCAATTTTCCCTAATAATTAAGAGAATAAAAGGAAGAAAAAACTGTACGATCTACGCTCCAAAAACCCCAAAAGAGCATTTGACCAAAATCCAACATACCTACATAATAAAGAGGTAATATGCAAATTGACAGTCACGCGCTTGCACAAGATGGCCCACCCTCATGTGATCAAAGGTGGCTGCCACAAGATGGCCAGCAGGGGATGGCATTTGTGGGCGATCAGGCCTGCAGGGGAGGGCAGTTAGGGGCGACCAGGCCAGCAGGGGAAGGCAGTTGGGGGCGACCAGGCTGGCAGGGGAGGGCAGTTGGGGCGGGGGGGATCAGGCCTGCAGGGGAGGGCAGTTGGGGGCAATTGGGCCTGTAGGGGAGGGCAGTTGGGGCAATCGGGCTGGCAGGGGAGCAGTTAGGCGTTGATCAGGCTAGCAGGGGAGTGGTTAGGGGGTGATCAGGCTGGCAGGCAGAAGTGGTTAGGGGTAATCAGGCAGGTGAGTGGTTGGGAGCCAGCAGTCCCAGATTGTGAGAGGGATCCCAGATTGGAGAGGGTGCAGGCTGGGCTGAGGGACACCACCCTCCCCCGCCCCCAGTGCACGAATTTCATGCACTGGGCATCTACTTCATTCATAAAAAAAAATCTCAGCAAATGAGGAATAGATAATAACTTTTTCAATTTCATAAAAAAATATCTACAAAAAACCCACTCCTAAAAATGTAAATAATGTAAAATATTACATGCTTCTCCCTCAGATGGAAGTAAGGCAGGATGCCTGTCTGCTCTTGCCACTTCTATTCAGCATTGTGTTTGTGATTCCAGACAGTGCAATAATGTATAAACAAATAAATAAATATCCTTAAAATGTGAATAAAACTTTCTTTATAGACAACATGAATTTTTATGTAGAAAATTCTAAGGACTTTACAAAGCAACTCCTAGAACTATTAAGTGAATTTACCAAGATCATAGGATACAAGGTGGATATGCAAAAATCTGTTGCATTTTTAAATATTAACAGAAAAAAATGGAAAATAAAATTTTTAAGTCTTTTTATATTAATATCCCAAAACACAAAATACTTAAGAAATAAATTTAATAAACTATGAACAATATTTTTCATAAAATCATTCATCACTCTCCTAATCCCAGGTAACTATGGTATAGTCATTGGAGGCAGTCAGATGAAGAGAAGGGAAAGGCCCAAAGAGAAAAGGATAAACAGGCAATTGCAAGTAATTTTAAAGACAATTATAGACACTTAAACGTGAGTGCGAGAAAACCCACCTATTGCATTTTTAAATATTAACAGAAAAAAATGGAAAATAAAATTTTTAAGTCTTTTTATATTAATATCCCAAAACACAAAATACTTAAGAAATAAATTTAATAAACTATGAACAATATTTTTCATAAAATGACATTTAAAAGAACTTTATCTTGAGATATTGTGTTGAAAGACATTTGAAAGGACTTTATCTTGAGATATTGTGTTAATGAAACTCAATATTGTTAAGATGTCAATTCTCCCCAAATTTATCTAGACATCAAAGCAACCCAATCAGAATCTCATCAAATGTTTTTGTAGAAAATGACAAAAAAACCCCACACACAACAGAACCATGATATTAAGAGTTTACATAGAAATGCAAAGATATGGACTAGTCAAACTGATATTAATAGAGAAAGACAAGTTTAGAGAAGTATGCTACCTGATTCAAGATTTATTACAAAGCTAACTCAAGGCAGTGTGGTATTGGAAAAAGGAAAGACACAAGTGGAACAGACTAGAAAGACCAGAAATAGATCCTATATATAGTGAATTATTTTTCAAGGTAGGTGCCAAAGCAATTTCATAGAGCAGCAAAAGTCTTTAGAACAAACATTAAGCAGTTGAATAAATACATGATAAAAATAAACTTATACCCCTAACTCTCTCCATACACCAACACTAATTTGAGATGTATTATGGCCATAAAAGTAAAGTGACAACTATCCAGTTTTTAAAAGAAAATCTAGGAAAAAATATTTGTGACCTTGGGGTACATGAATAGCCAATAATCCCAGAAAGTTATGCTTAGCATCATTGATCATCAAGGAATTTCATTTTAGGACCACAGTGAGCTACTATTACATACACCAGAGTGGCTAAAATTTAAAAAACCAGCAATGTGAAATTCTGGTAAGGATAAGGAGCAATTAGAATCCTCATAGATTGATGGTGAGAATGTAAAAAGGTGCAACCACTTTAATGATCAATTTCTTATAAATTTAAATATTTGCCTTCTTATGATCCAGCAATTCCACTCCTAGGTGTTTATCTAAGAGAAATAAAAACACCTGTCCGCACAACTTGTACATGAGTGCTCACTGCAGCTTTTTTTTTTTTTTTACAATAGCCCAAACTGGAAACAGAAATATCCGTAAACAGAGGCACTAGATAAAGAAATGGTGACATGTTTACGTGCTGGAATAAGAGTAAGCAAAAACTGGGTTGGACTACTGAACCACACAACAGCTGGATGAATTTCACAGATGTTATGTTGAGTGAAAAACAATACACAAAAGAACAAATATAGTGTGATTTTTTAATATAAAATTCTAGAATAAGTCCCATTCAGGTTGGTGATAGAAATCAGAAGAGTGGTACCTTCGGGTGGATACACAAAAATCTTTCTGGGGCAGTGGAAAGTTATATATCTTGGTTGACATGGTATAAATGTTTATCAGAAGTCACAGAGTTGCACACTAAAGGTAGGTGCATTTCTCTGTAGGTAAATTTTGTCTCAGTTAAAAACAAGACAAAACAAAAATCACAAAAGAACTGAGGAAGTTAAAAAAAATTAGGACTCTAACATTCCAGAAGTCCTGAGTGCCCAGGCCTAGGGCTTGATCTCCCTGGGCCTGCAGGCAGCCAATGTCAGGGCTTTCCTTTCTCTGCATGAGCTGGAGCTCAGGAAGAAAAGGCTCAGCAGACTGGGAGCCCAGGGGTGAGCCTGTCCTTGGCTGCCAGAATGAGTCACTTCAGCTTAAGAAGCATCTATAAATTAGTCCTGAAGTCTGTGAGCCCGTCAGTGTTACACGCTGGCCGTGTGTGTGTGTGTGTGTGTGTGTGTGTGTGTGTGTGTGTGTGTGTGTTATTTTAAGCCTCCTCTCTTCCCCTCTGCTGCCATGGCCTTCAGAAAAAATAACGACTCCCCTAGGATGATGTGTGACCCCCTATCAGAGGATAAGTTGTCAGGCCAACTTGGGCAGCTGGCAGAGGAAAATTTCCTGGAGGGTTGCACCACCAGTTGGGTCTAAAAGGACTAATGCTTCCTTAAAGGCTTCATGTTCAAGGGGAAGAAAAGATAGATGACCTGGAAAAGGTAAACACATAGAGTCACTGAGTGAGAGGGCTACATAAATCCAGTTCCGACCTTTCAGGAAACCCACGTCCTCTCTAGTACCAGCAACACCTTTATGCAGCTTCCCTTTGAGCTCCCCGTTTCTCAGAAGTCCCGGATGATGTGCCCACAGGACAAGGGAGGAGGGGACTGAGAAGGAAGAGAAGAACCAGAAGATGGGCCAACACAGGGAGTAAAGGGAAGGGAGCAGATGAAGCCTGGGAGCAGAAATCAAGGCATTTGATAGGTGAGCAGCAATTTCATTGTTTTGTAGAGGGCCTGGGGTTTTTCAAAATGCCCACATCTTTCATCTTGAGGTGGACTGGCCAGGTATCAGGACCACCACTTTATAGATGGGGAAACTGAGCACAGAGAGATGACAGTGCTTGCTCAAGTTTGTTCAAGTAGTTAAAGAACAGAGTGGGGATTTGACCAATGTGGGGGCCCTGCAGCCCTCCTCACCCCATCTCATCTCCTGGGCACGCTCTCACTGCTCTGCTCCCACACCAGCACCCATTCAGCACAGCCCTGAAGCCAGAGGGAAGCTGTTTGCAGGGCACTACCATGTGCAAGGTGAGGGAGCCTAGCTTCCAGCCCCAGGCCTTTTTAGGAAACATAGCTCTCATGAAACACTTGGCTTTGATGGGAAGGAAAGAAGCAGGCCTCCTGATTAAAGGTTACTTAGAATTTTTTTTAGCTTTAAAAACAGAGTAGGTATGTTTGACTCGGGCTGACCACAGTCACTGGGCATTTCCGCGAGGTTCAGGGTTCTGTGTGCTGAGTCTCTTTGACTCTGAAATATTATTGGATTTTTTTCTCTTTCTGGTATTGTTTTGATTTTGTTGTTGTTGTTGTTGTTTTAAAAAATACTCACCCTCTGGAGTTGAATACTTTGACTTCTTTGATGCAAGGGAAGCCAACCGTGGGATTCTAAAGTTAGACAGAAAGGAGTTGACATTGGCAGGAACTAAACCACAGTCCTCAGAAGCCTCTGCCACGGGCTCCGGGCCATGGCCTGTGCGGTCAGCACCATGGTATTATGTTCTCTGGAGAGAACTGGAGACCCAGAGACCTCTGCTTACACTGCCGCTGGCTCCCTGCCCCTGGAGAGGGCAGCAGGCGGGGACTCCGTGCCAATGAGGAGTTGTGATCATCCCAGCTTAGCCAGGGGGACAGGAGGGCCCACTGTGTATGAAATCCCATGGGGAGGCCAGTGTGCATCCCAATCATTTCCCTAAAAGAGGACATGCCTCCTCTCAGAAGCCATGCTGTAGTGACACCTGTGGTTTTAGCTCATCTAGCTGACCTTACTTGCTTCCCCTGAGAGTAGAACTTGCCTTCCTAGAGGGAATTCTTTCCTTGAGGATTGGATGGGGCTGATCCTGCATTTTTCCTGGCCACAGGACCCAGGCCCAACCATGGGGGGATTGAATCCCTCCTGAGCACATGACTCAAGCCAAGCCAATCAGAAGCCTCCCTTCCATCAGCTCTGGGTCTGCTAAACTGCCAGGGGCTTCCAATATCCATTTGCCTGTGACATGAAGAGAGCCAGTCTGAAAGAGAGAGAGAAAGAGAGAGATAGAAAGAGAGAGAGAGAGAGAGAGACCCAATGCCATCATTTGGGTTTCTAGATTGTCTGAAGGCAGCTACTTCTATGACCCAACAGATCCCCTCTCCCCTCTTTTTAAAATAATTCTTTATTGTTGAAAGTATTACATATGTCCCCCTTCCCCCCCATTGGCACCTTCCATCCCATCCCCTTTTTTTCTATAATTACTTTGTATTTTATTCCTGTCACCTGCAACTGAACAAAAGCCAAGAAATTTGTGTCTTGCTCATCTTTGCATCTCCAACACCTAGCATACAGGGCAGCCTGTGAAATGAACGTCTGAACTTCCTTAGACTGGAGGGGAGTGGAGTTGGGACAGGGGAGGAAAGTACTAGTACATAGCCCAGCACCTACCAGGTCCTGTATGCCAAGCACTTTACATAGATTATTTCAGTGAGTAATTTCATCACAACCTTGCAGTATTAAGACTATTTTTTAAAATTTAAATCCTTTATTGTTTAAAGTATTACATATTTCCCCTATTGACCTCTCCCCAGCCACTCCCACCTCCCAGCATAAGCCCTCACCCCCCTACTGTCTGTGTCCATTGGTTATGCTTATATGCATACATACAAGTCCTTTGGTTGATCTCTTATCCCCCCCACCACCACCATCCCCGCCTTCCCTCTGAGGTTTGATGGTCTGTTCGATACGCCTGTTTCTGGATCTATTTTTGTTCACCAGTTTATGTTGTTCATTATATTCCACAAATGAGTGAGATCATGTGATATTTACCTTTCTCCAACTGGCTTATTTCACTTAGCATAGTACTCTCCAGTTCCATCCATGCTATTGCAAATATTAATAATTCCTTCCTTTTTACAGCAGCGTGGTATTCCATTGTGTAGATGTACCACAGTTTTCTAATCCATTCATCTGCTGATGGGCACTTAGGCTGTTTCCAAATCTTAGCTATTGTAAATTGTGCTGCTATGAACATAGGGGTGCATATATCCTTTCTGATTGGTGTTTCTGATTTCTTGGGACATATTCCTAGAAATGGGATCGCTGGGTCAAATGGGAATTCCATTTTTAATTTTTTGAGGAAATGCCATACTGCATTCCACAGTGGCTGCACCAGTCTGCATTCCCACCAGCAGTGCACGAGGGTTCCTTTTTCTCCACATCCTCGCCAGCCCTTGTCGTTTGTTGATTTGTTTGTGATAGCCATTCTGACAGGTGTGAGATGGTACATCATTGTTGTTTTGATTTGCATCTCTCAGATGATTAGTGACTTTAAGCATGTTTTCATATGTCTCTTGGCCTTCTGTATGTCCTCTTTCTAAAGTGTTTATTTAGGTATTAGGACTATTATATCCACTTTAAAGGTGGGTAAAGTGAGGAAGAAAGGGCTCCTAGTGAAAAGCAGACCTTAGACACAGGACAGAGCATGTGCCTTCAATCTGGGCACTTCTCAGAAGTTGGGCCAATGGGCAGACTGACCGACAAGAACCCCCAGGTCACCCATGTTTCCTGGCCCTTGACCCTCCAGGGGAACCCACACCGCAATTGCAGGGTTCTTTATTCCAGGGCCCTGTTTCCCCTCGGGTGTTAGAAGGCTATGTTGCCAGATGCGGAACACTGCAAAAATAGACTTAGATTTCTTAGAGCCCAGAGTTCCCTGATCATCAGCTTCTCTCCACCACCTCATTCTTCTGCTCAGTTACTTGACACATCCACACCAAATCCACAAAGTTCACACCCCAAAGTTCACTTGCTCCATGGATGTAGGGCAGGGCCCAAGTGAACTCTTGTTGGGTGGAAGTGTGGTTCTGGAGTCCAGAAGCGTCATTGTACTCTGAGCATTACAGAGCTACAGATCAGCCCATGGCTGTTGGGCCCTAACAGGGGGGTTCTGAAGACTTAAATGACCTAAAGTGGCAGAATAGGAAGGGACCTCAAAATTCATCTAGTCCAGCTAGGGCATGCTGACATCCCCCCAGCCATGCTCTTGAACTCAAGGGAGCCAGTGCTAATAGGTCATGGTCCTCTTTCCTACTGAGCCTAGATGTTCCTCCAGATCCTCCACACATAGCACTGCAAACAGCCCCACTGGTCAGTGGGAGAAGAGTCACAAATAAAACTTACCTCCCTCAGACCTAGGTCAAGACCCTCTTTTTTTGCAGTTGTGAAATGGAATGGAGAGGTAAAAGGACTTTTCCAAGGTCACGCAGCCCAGCTAGAAGTCAAAGCCAGATCTTTTGATTTGGTCAAGTCTTTCCTCTGTATGTGTTGACTCGGTACCATAATAGGTGGTAAGATGCCAACCCAATTTAAGCTATATACATACTTAACTGTAAAATAAATCAACCACATCGATGATGGAGGTTGGTCTTATAGAAAAAACATTCAGCTGAAATTTACCTTTGGCCTGACCATAAACTAGCTGTGTGACCTTGGGCAAGTCAAGTTACCTCTCTGGGCCTCAGTTTCTTCAACTGTAAATTGTGAGGACAGGTTGATATTCATAATCACTAAGATACCTTCAAAAACTAATAATCTATAATTTCATGTGCCCCACACTGTACCAGGAATTTTTTTGGTTATACAGAAACAGAAGAAAAGAAACAACCAGGTAATACATGAAGCAAATAAAAAAATTTTCAAAATGGTTATTTATTCATATAATTAAGGGACAAGAAGTGTGGAACATACTGAGGCCTCTGGCAGATCAGAGGAGGCAGTTCTGAATAGATAGGGTGGCTTCCTTGTGGAGAAGAGAATTAAACCTGGCCTTGAAGGTTGGGTAGGTGGATGGGGAAAATGGCACTGCAGGCAATAAGAGGAAAATCAGAGAAGGCAGGGAGGAGAAAACAACAGGGCATATTTAGGAATGGACCAGCCTGGCTGGAGTAGAGGGTGGAGGTAGGCCTAGGAAGGCACTGGAGAATCATAGATGAGAGGGAAACCCATGGGGGCTGATGCCAGTGTTGGGGGAAGTGTGGTGGGGGGTCCTATTCTCTACGGAGAGGTACAGGCTAATCTTGCTTCATTGAATAAGACACATTGGTGCAAGTGACACAAATTCAACTCAACCTGACTTAACTGAAACAGTGGATTTATTAACTCACACAACCAAACAGCCCAGGTGTAGACTTCTACCACAGCTGAATCCTGGGGCTCAAAAAACTGATGGGAATTTGTCCTTTTCCATTTTTACTTCCTTCTGTGTTGGTCTCCTTACTGGGCAACCTTTTTCCAACTGGTGGCAAATAGTGCCCAGCACCTCCCAACTTACCTTTTGCCACTAAATAAGACCAGTGGAAGGAGAGTTCCTTGTTCTTACAGTTTCTGCAAAAGTGCTAGGGCTGCTGGTCATTGGTCTGGATTTGATCACAGTCCCGTCACTGGGGCTGGATGGAATGCTCTGATTGGCCAGGCCTGCGTCATGTGCCAATCTCCAGGGCTATGTAGTGAATTCTGCCCCAAAGGAAACTTGGAAACTGATAATGAGACAGAAATGCTGGTTCTGAGAGAAAAATCACAGTGCTGTCATCAAGAGAAGGGATGGATGGAGCCTGGTCAGGCAAGCCCCACAGGTGTCCAGTGTCAAGAGTGTTTTGTAAGGCTCACAAACAGGAGATGCCTTCAAGGCAAAGTGAGACCTACCAGCAACTCCCCACTCTGTTTGGACATTCTGCTGCCCAGATCTAAACCTGCTGAGCTCCAGCCAAAGTCTGAGAGGTGGAGATGGGGTGGAGAAAATGGGGAGCCTCTGGGCAGGTTCCATCTTTCTTAAATTAAGACTTCTTGGGGAGATTCAGCAATAGGACAAGAAATTGTTAAATTACATAAACATTATTGTGACCCGTAAAATTCAATGAATCTCGGCCTGTTTACCCGCGGCTGGCTTTAATGTTTGCACAGTGTAATTTAATGTGTCAATTTGCTCTCAAATAAAAAACATCTGGTCCTCTGACATGGCAAAGAAACTGGAGAGCTGATGTTCACAACCAGCTAAACGCCCCAATCAAGATGATGTTTAAGGGGGAAGAAAAGGCAGGGGCTCCAGAGAAGGCAGCCAACGTCTTTAGGACCCATTCCTGGCCAGGTGACAAGCCTCTGTGTGTGAGTGTGTAAGATCAGTAAATGTTATTCTAATTAGAATTAAGAAAACCTGAGAAGAGCACATACCATTTTTAACTGGCACCCAATGTGCAATTAAATCTCCTGTGGCTGTTCCTGCCAATATTGACATTGACATTCACGCTATTGGATTTTTAACAATCTTATTATTTTGTAATTGAGAAGAGCAGGAAGAAAATTAACTTTCCTATATAGATGATCGTCTCAGCTAACGTACTCCTTTCTACAGCCGTCTTCTGGGTGAGCCCTCTCCTTCCAGGTCCCCTGGGGGTTGGTGGAGCTTAGGAAGGGGAGCGGGGAGACTCCGTGTGTGCTTTTCCAGTGAGATCATGTATCTTGGTTTGGTCTCCACTAACTAACAGTGCCGCTCATTCCTGCAGACAGAGGAGGGGCTTGGCAAGCAGTCTGGAGTTGGAGGCACTGATCTGCATAGAACAGGATGGGAGTAGCTGAGCTCCTCAAGCCCCCTCCCACCAGTGGGGTGCTGCTCATCGTTTCTGACTGCTGGCCCCCACCCGGAGCTGGGGGCAGAGGTGGCCCGAAGGGGTCCACAGTCCATATCCTTCTTCAGCACCCTCTTTCTTTCCCAGCACCTGAGCCCAAGCCAGGCTGAAGGGAACTGGCAGGGATGGTTTCCACTCCCCTGTTTCTCACCCCAATAAATGTTTGAGACGTCCTGATGAAAAAGAGCTCGGCCTGCCGCCCGGGCAGCCGCCCGCTGGAAGGAGCCAAGCCTGATTTCCTGGCCATGGAATGACGGGGTCAGAGCAAGTTCAGGTTTGGCTTTAATTGAGTAGAAGATAGTTCTTCCTTAAGGGAGCCCTGAAGTAACGCTTCAGCCCAGCAGAGTGACTTCCCATATAGTCAGAAGAGATTAGCCGGGCTGGTGTGTAAATAAAGAGTGATCCTTCTTCCCCTCTCGGACAAACAGGCCATATTTCCTTCAGATCACCAGGGACTGGGCTTTCTCTAATCAAGTCCTTGACATTTCACTAAGACTCCAGGAGTTACATGTTTTCCATGATTGAGCCTTTGGTAATTACCCATTTCCTAAACCATTGCTAATTTCCAAATCCAAATGGTTTAGGGAAATGGGAAAACGAGATATCTGTCTCACAGTGTGGAGAGGACAGGGGGTCAGTGTGGGGATGCAGAGAGGACTGGGGTCTTTGAGGTTAAGACAAGATCCTAATAAGAACCAAGAGGAGTGGTACTCAGGACCCCCGGACAATTGTTCTAATTTATTCCTCCCTCCATTCATTTGGGCAACAGTAATTTCTAAAGTCCTTGCCAGGTTCCAGACACTGTATTAGATGCCAGGTATGGAGTTGAATACAACCTGCACCTGCTTGTTCCTAGGAGCCCCTCTAGCTAGTGGGGGAGACAAACATGTAGGCTAATAATTATAATAAAATGTCCTAAAAAGTAAATGTGTAAATGTCATGAAACCCAAAGTTAACAACGAAAACCAAAAACCAATGAGAAACAAAACTTTGTCTGGAGAAGACAAGGAAGGCTTCACAGAGCAGGTGACCTGGGGTCTTGCAGGATGAGTAGGGTTGGCCATCATAATAAAATAATAACAGAAGCAGCTATCCTGAAATGCCAGGCACTTTTCTAAGGGCCCTACATGTATTAATCATCAAGTTCTCAAAACAACTTTCTGAGACAGATATTACTTCTACCCCCATTTTTAGATGGAAGCTGAAGCGCAGAGAGGGGGAGACTATTCTGAGCCAAGGAAGCAGCATGCGGGAAAGGACACACTTGTGAGGAGGTGGGGCATGTTTATGGACTGGGGGGAGGAGCTCCTTGGAGAGGCATGGAGAAGTGACCAGCTCAGATCTGTTTTTGGGAGAATGACAACATGGCAGGGAAGTGAGAGTATGAAGAACAAGAGACAAGTGATACGAAGCATGCTGTGATCCTCAAAAAAAAAAAAAATAAGATTCCCCTCCAAATTTCAACCACCACATGATCTTAGCATCTCCTCACCTCCACTGGGTACCAGCTCCTGGAAAAGGAGCTGACCTCAGGCCACCCAGCTGTGAGCATCAAAACCTGGCTTATAACTCACCTTTCTCACCCCTGCCACTCATCTCCATAAGCAGGTAACGGATCAAACCCAAAGGGTGTTGTCTCACGGCTGTGAGACCAGAAAGCCCTATGCAATGGAACAAAAGACTCCAATCCTGAACCTTCACCTGGAGAGGCAGTTTGGGAGGGTGTCTGCTGCTCTCACATACTGTGGCCACATAGAGGAAGTGTCCTTGCCTTGGGTGGCGTTGCTTCTGCATTCTTGAATAATCTTCATTTACATCTCTTCCTCTTGAACAATCCTTCCCTCAGACAGACAGACAGACACACACACACACACACACACACACACACACACCACAGTTTGTGTCCACTCCAAACACAGATGACGAGTAGTCTAGGAAACACATCCTAAGGAAACACTAAGCAAACTGTTTCCTGAAAGAGCCTGTCGTCCTGACCTTTGTAAGCCAAGAGTGCTCTTTAGAACTTGGGAATGCCCAGATGTTTACAGCTGGAGGGAAGAGAGCCAGCCCCTGATGAAGGGCCGCATCGTTGGAAGGGAGCTCATCTTTCCAGCCCCCCACCCCCCATTCGCTCTAGGAGTGCCCTTTGCAGAGGGTCACCAGCCTCTCCTCGCACGCCTCAGGGAGGGGGAGGAAGGGAAAGTGCCTCTGAGAAAGCTCCTCCCATGGATCTGATCACTGGAAAGTTCTGACATGGAGTAGAATTGCCTCCCAGCTACTTTGCCCCCTGGTTTTGGTTGGGCCTCCAGAGCCTCACGGCTTCAGTCCCTTATTTCTCATGACAGCCTTTTGAAGGCTGGAAGTCAGCTTCCCTGTCTGCCTCCCACTATCTCTTCTTCCCCCATTCCTTCATTTACTTCTGAGTTCACCTCCCCTCGTGACGCCCACATGCCCACACATCTTCAAATGTGACCCCTCCCCGAATCCATCGCAGCACTTCAGCCAGTTACGTTCTGTGACTAAGCCCTGAGCTTCTAACTCCTTATCGTCCAAGCAGTGGAAGCAAGGTAAGAGGGCAGGAATGCACTTTTCTTGAATTTCTGCCACACTGAGCTCTGTTCTAGTTCTTTCTCAATACCCAGAACAGCCCTAGGAAATAGGTACTCTTCTTGTTGCACAAGTATAGGAACTTGGTTTTCTGACATAGAACTGAAAATAAGGAAATAAGCAAACAAGGCTTCCAGGAGTTTGAAGCAGAGGTCAGAGAATTGGCCAGAGTCTATTTACACGTACTTTGCATTTATTGCTGTCAAGATTCATTTGATATCAAGTGAACTGATTTTAAATCCTGGCTCATCCACTTCCTGACTGTGTGTCCTTGGGTTAGTTATTTAACTTCTCTAAGCCTAGGCTGACCAACTCATCCTGGTTTGTCTGGGACTGTCCTGGTATTACGATGCCAAGTTCTGAGTCCTGGTAGACCACTCAGTCCTAAGAAAACTGGCATAGTTGGCCACCCTATGAAGCCACTTTCTTGATTGTTGAGACAGGATAATAATAACCCACCTTCAGTGTTGCCATGAAGATTACCTGAGATACTATGTGTAAGAGACCCGCACTGTGCCTGGCATACAGCTGATACTCAATTTATGTCTTGTTTAATGTGAAAATATGGTTAATCGTGGCAAATTAGAAAGAAGTAGAGGCCTGAGACATGGCCATGAGCAGTTTAACTGAAAAAAACAATTTTTAAAAAACACGGGAACTAACAGGGACCTTTGATGGAGGGCCTCAGGTTCTCTGCCCTGTAAATATCCTGCCGTGGCTCATTAGGCTTGGTAATCGTTAACCTTGAATGTGACTGAGGCTGACAAAGAAAAAGCTAAATCTTATGCATTACACTGTGTGATAAGCAGAGTAGGATGGAGTGCATTGTGGGATGCCAAAAAATTTGACAAAGACTTTGGTTCTTTAAGAGCAAGCATTCACGCAGCATGGCAGAGGGCAAAGCACTGACGGGGTCCAGGACAGCCTGAGTCTGCAGTTCCTCGTGGATGACTTGGACAAGTTGTGCTCACAGTTCCAGCCCTGTCTCCTCAAGTACAAAATGGGGAAGAGAAAGCCGACAGGGCCTAACAGAGAGGCAGCAGAGTAGAGTGGTCAAGAGCATGGATTCACCAGACACTGGCCGTGTGACCTTGGGCTAGCTCCTGCACCCCTCTGTGTTCTGAGTGCTCGGTAGGTAGATAGATATTAGCTCTTGTTACCATCCCTTCTGGGTGGGACACTCTGTGATAAAGTCACTCAGCACCCCTCCCCTGGTCACCAAGGGTTAATGCAGCATAAGCCCAGGGTGCTATTGTATGTTTCTTTTCCCTCTCCAAGCTGTCTCATCACTCAGCTGGCTCATGTTGAACTTGAGACAGACTAAAACCTCCTGATCTTTTTTATGTGAATTGCAGTCAAGCCAGGTCTCCCTCATCCTGCTCTTGTGCAATTGATTTTTGGAACCTGCATTCAAGACATTAGATTTATTGATGTTAAATTTCATCTGGTTGCTTTTGACCCAGCATTCTCAACTATCGAGATCATCTTGAACCTTAATTCTCTCATCCCCTCCAGCTTTGAGTCATCTGCAAATTTGATGCACATGCTTTCCATGTCTTCATCCAAATTGTTGGCTTAAGAGAGCCATTTATATAGATAAAAATAGAGATAGAGATACAGGCTGCTACACAGATCAAGAGGGGAACTTGTGTGCCGGCTGAACATGAGGATGTTATCTTATGGGAAGCAGGGGCTCATGGCCCTTACCCAGCATTTAAGCCTTTGCTCTGGATACCCACTTATACGCACTTATATCCTGCTCCTGGATCCCAGAACATTCTCAGTGATGACAAGGGGAGTTCACCCCTCAGCCACCCTCACTGTAGCCTTTTCTAAACTATCAAATCCACAGGGATGGTCTGAATCCCTTCCTGTCTGCACCAGATGCAGCTCCAAGGCCAAGTCCCCTCCTTCTCTTCTTTCATTGCTTCTCAAACTCAGATCACCCCCACCTCGGGGCCTTGCCAAATACCTGCTGTTACTCCAAGGAATCAATTCTCGCTCAAAGGTCATGGACCACAATGTCTTAATGTGCTCCCTGCTCAGATGTTTCCATTTTAACAGAGGCCGTCAGTGTCTGAACACAAGGCCAGAGCTGTGGTGGATCTGTTATTGGCCACCTGTGACCGTATGGGGCTCTGGACTCAGTCCAGGGCCCGAGGGCATCCCATATCACAGCAAAGGGCACCCGAGCTGTTCACAGGTGTGACTGTGAGTCACTATGGAAAGGCTCAGGGCACTCTGTTCAAGATGGCAGGAAAAGGTGAAAAAATTCTGGAAGCAATTTTCATCAAAAGTGGGTTAAAGTAACAAAAATCACAACAATTTCTTTTCTCCGTATAATTTGTCAACTCTCAGGTATTATGCTAACAAGGTGGCCTTTAGTTGCAGGCTTTCCAATACCCAGGCTCACCCTGGATGGGTGACTCAGTTGGTTGGAGCATCATCCTGTACACCAAAAGGTTTCGGGTTCGATTCCCAGTCAGGGCACATACCTAGATTGTGGGTTTGATCCCCCGTTAGGATGTATAAGGGAGACAACCAATCAATGTTTCTCTCTCTCTCTCTCTCTCTCTCTCTCTCTCTCTCTCTCCCCCTTCCTCTCTCCAAAATTAATAAAACATACCCTCAGGTGAGGATTAAAAACCAACAACAAAAAAGTGTCCATTCCACACCCAGAGACACAGCTGTGGCACCTGGCTGAGTGCCCCAGCACCAGAACACCCTTTGGGCTCGATGAGTTTAAGCCAATCTCCTTGATGTCCTTGGTACCAGAACCTTCCTGTTTCATCCACAGGAAATAGTCTGATGATGATGATCGTGATGAAGAAGAAGAAGAAGAAGAAGAAGAAGAAGAAGAAGAAGAAGAAGAAGAAGAAGAAGAAGAAGAAGAAGAAGAAAGAGATACAGTTACTCCTTAAGAAGCACTTCTTCATTATTCTTATTTTACAGAGGAGTAAATTGAGGCCCACAGAGATAAAGCAAATTGCCTGTGGCCATACAAATAGCAGCATTGGAATTTGAATCCTGGTTGCTCTGATTCTGAAGTCCACTGTATCCATGGCCCCCTTTTTCTGTAGCTTTCAAAGAACTCACACTCTTTTTCTCTTCTGAGCCAAGTCATCTTATGAAGAAGATAGGAGGCCAAGATCATGGAACCCTGCCCATCACTGGGCGAGTGTTGTGACCAAGAGCACAGGCTACTGGGGCCTAGCAAGCCGGGACCTGACTCTGCTAAGGGCAGTATGAGCTCGGTTATCCCTGTAGTGTTACCCCAGTGGGTTGGAGGCAGCCCAGTGATGCCAGGAGAGGTAAGCCTCCTTCGCTTTGGGAAAAGCAGGGGCAGAGGGTGGTCTTAAGGAAAAAGTTTAGAAGATGCATAATAGTTAAGCATACAGGTTCCAGAGTGGCTTCAGCCTTTATTACCTGTGAAACTTGAGTAGATCATGTATTTTACCCTACTGAGCCGACATTTCCCCATTTCTAAATGGGGTAATAATAGTGCTTCAGTGAAATATGCAAGTTAAGTGAGATCATTTACATAAAACTATTAGCACTGTCCAGGGATATCTTAAGTGCCTAATGTGTGCTTCCTATTATCACTATTATTTTTTGCACCTCCGTCACTAGAATGACCTACATTTGTCAGTGTTTTCATGAGTTATTCCTTCCACCTGGAGGCATCCTTGTCCCCATTGTACAGACTGGGAAACTGAGGCTGAAATGGCCTGACCAAGGTAACCCAGGAGGTACTGGGCAGAGCCAGGCCTCGAGCCCAGATATCATAAGCATCTTCCTGCCCTCACCTCACTGCAGCTTTCTGCCTTCCCTCAGAGTCCAGGGCCCCCTTCCCCGCACTTCTCAAACTTTAACATGTTTCTCAGTCATGGGGACTTGTCTGACTCAGAGAGCTTGGGGGACTGAGACTCTGCATTTCCTGCAATCATCTGGTGACACGGAAGCTGCTGGCCAGGGACCTCGCTTTGCATAGGAGGGGCTCTTCCCTTCAGCGGGAGGGGACCCTGGAGCAGCCTTAGAGAAACAGGCAGCCAGTTATGGGCCTGTGAGAGCGCTGCCGGAGCCCTTGAGGGCAGTTTCCAGCTGTCACCCCAGAGGAAGGGTCTTTGGGTCCCACTGTGTTTCCAAAGCAGCTCCTTGAGGGAAGGTGCTAAGTGGGGATGGGGCTCTTGAGCCCCTCCCTGAAGGGCATCTGGGTCAGGACTGCCCTCCTGCTCATGCCCTCCTCCTGCTTCCTTCTGGCTGCTTCCATCGGAGCCTGACAGTTACAGCAAAACATTCTTGCTCTCCCACACCCAGCTCATGCTACACGACTGGGCGAGAGCGCCGGCAGCCTGCAGAGAGGGAGCTGACATTTGTCTTAATTGGAGTTACCCGTGTAAATCCAGCCCGGCCCTCCCCGCGTCCTCAGCCTTTCATGAGCGAGGGGGCTCTTACTCTCCCTGGGGAAACACGTTGTTATTAATGTAGGCGCTGGAAGGAAATGTTCCATCTCGTCAGCCAGCGGGGAAAGGGAGCTGGAGGTAAGCGGGAAATAGAAGGAAAGAACATAGGCAGTAGGGAGGAAAAGGCAGGCTTCTCCCTCACAGTCAGGGCTCTCAGCAGCCTGCCCCTCCCGCACCCCCATGCTTCAAACCAGCCTCTAACCCTGAGGTTGTCTAGCTGGGCTGAGGGCCCACTGAGGGTGCATGTGGGGGCTATAAAAACTGCAGCCGTCGGGCTCCACCCACAGATAACTGTCTTTAAATGGCCCCGGGAGTGGCGTGTGGACTTTGGGATTTTAAGTCCCCCAAGTGATTCTGATGTGCAGCCCAAGGGAGAAGTAGGGGTCTAACCTTAGTTCCTCTGGGAAGCCTCCCTGATGAGTGTAGGCCCATTACGGGCCCCATGGAAACAGCTATGTCATCTCAGTCACAGACACACCTTTTACAACTCGGCCAGCCCTGCTATATCTGCAGAGCTGGATGGGAGCAGATCCCCCAAATCAGTGTCGTTTGGTTGGGAAATGCACACAAAAAAATGTAAAATGTACCTTTTTGTTTCTTTAAGCTTCACTCCCAAGTGAGCAAGAATATGCAGCTGCTGAACACCACTGAATCACTTCACCCGTCATTTAACCAGCATTTCTGGGGCACCTGTTATGGGCAAAGAGCATGGGAGAGTCAAAGGCTTATCTGATGCAAATCCACTCCTATCTAACTAATGCTGAATGAGAATAGGTTAAATAACAATAACAAAACAAACCCTGGAGGTGTTGGACTATGGGGTAGGTTAAGAAAGAGGCAAAGAAAATGTAGTCCAACACTTAGGATGTGTTAGGTAATTTCCCAGTTGACTTATCTATGTTATGTCACTCAAGGGGATGCAGCTCTGAAAAGGTGAAGGTATTATCCCCACTTGACAGATAACAAGGCTTGCTCATAGTCACACAGCTAGTGCCTGTGGAAGCCTGTCTCCAACAAGGAAGTGAGAACATGCTTCTGTGAGGACACAGGAAAGGACTGGCCAGGAGGATCTGAGAGAACCCTAAGGAGGACCCAGGCACTCACAAACACACCATCACTGAGGTGCCTCACACAGGAGGGCCATGCAAGAGGAGGCAGCGGCAGCGGCAGCCATATTCCAGGTGAGGCTGGAGGGGAGTTGAAGGAGAAGAGCTTCCCCTGGGGTAGAAGTTCAAAGCGCTGAGTACGTGGAGGTGTGGTAGGGGACGGTGGCAGAGTGGGAGACTTCAGAGCGGTACACACTGAGGAAAACAGGCCCGGGGAGCATGAGAGCCTGGCCACTTTAAGAAGGTGGGCCCTTTCCCAGCGTATTTTTTAATAAATATATTCTTACTGATTTCAGAGAGGAAGGGAGAGGGGGAGATAGAAACATCCATTATGAGAGAGAATCATTGATCGGCTGCCTCCTGCACGCCCCCTACTCGGGATCAAGCCCACAACACAGGTATGTGCCCTTGACAGGAATCAAACCCGGGACCTTTCAGTCCATAGGCCTATGCTCTATCCATTGAGCCAAACCAGCATATTTGGCTTAGGTGATGGCAGACTGTAGTCTCTGCAGGCACAGGGCCCAGCTGAGGGTGCATGCCCAAACCACCCAGTGGCACCCTAGGCAGGCTGGATGAGGTGGGCAAGGAGCCAGGGACTGCTTTTCTGACATTTATGTCCACTTATCACTAGTTGGCTGTAATATTCCGTTTCTGAACATCTGCCATGGGCAGGGATGAGCCCTGGTGATTTCTCTCTGTCCTAGAAGAGGTCATTTCTGGGAAGTTGAGGGAATGGAACTAATTGTCGAAGATCAGGATGGTGATGGTGGTGATGGTGGAGGTGTGGAGGTGTAGAGGTGTGGTGGTGGTGGAAGTGGTGGTGATGACGGGAGAGGGGTGGAGCTGATGGTCGTGATGAAGGTGGTGGTGGTAGTGATAATGATGGTGATAGCGGTGAGAATAATGGTGGTGGTGATGTTTGAATGACTGATGCCAGATGGCTCTATCTCTAGCCTTTCTCCTGACTCACACTCTCAAGTCCCTCTGTGTCTTGCAGGTCTGTCACACTCCAAATGCCCGCATCAAAACCCTTTACCTTCTCTCATTTCCCTCTGCTCAGCCTCTGCCTCCTCCTGTAACTTCTGACCTGGGGAGCAGCCCTATGAGCCAGCAGACATCTGAGTTGTATGTCCAAGATTCAGTCAGGACCCCTCAACCTTCCTCATCCCCTATATTCAGTTGATTACCAAGTAGTGATGATGTGGCCTTTTAAATCTCTCTCGAACCTTCCGCCTCCTCTCCATCTCCCCTGCTCCTGCCCTACCTGAGGCCACATCCCTCTTCCCGTGGCCTATGGGAACAGCATTCTGACAGAATTCTGAGCTCCATCTGGCCCTTCTCTAGGCCACTTTTCATCTCACCGCCAGAGGCAACCTTCCCTGAGGCAGATTCGACCATGCCGCTGCCCAGGTTAAAGCCCATCTCTGGCTCACAAGAAAGAGCACAGCCTCGAGGGCAGGCACAAGCCAGGTCTTACCCAGCTACATAGCTCCAGCCACATGACGCTGCAGCTTTCTGCTCCCACCTTGCGGATTTCTGCCTCCGTTCCTTGGCTCACGCTAGCCCTTTTGTCTCAAAACCTTCCTCCTCTTCTCTGATGGCTACAGTCCTTCCCAGCCCCTAGGAAGCTCTCCCCTGCCCCCACCTCAGTGGCAGAGCTGTGCCCTCAGCTACAACCTGCAGTCTTGCTTATCCCACTATACTGCAACCCTTTGTTTATTCATCTGCTGTGCCATGAACTTTGCAGGGAAAAGGATCTGCTTTTCCCATCTCAGAAGCCTGAGAATTTAGCACAGGTACATACAAGATGCTTCTTGAATTAGAGACCAGGCATGTTAATCTCAGATATCTGTGTGGTGCCTATAAATAATGCAGAGAGCTGTATCTCCCATCATCTCATTTGGTTCTCATTATCGTCATGCAGGGTTGCAGGTGACATTTACATTGTTTTACTGCTGCAACACCGATCCAGCACAACAGGTGAAATGACTTGCTCACAGTTGCCCAGGAAGATAGTGACCAGTGGTCTAGGTCTCAGTGTCTTGACTCCTGTATGGGAACGGTGTTGATTTCACACTAAGACACTCATTTCCTTTGTCTCTGAGAGACTCTGGTGGCTGAGAAGTGACTCACGAAAACAGAACCTGCCCACTCTCTGCACAGGACACCTGTGCCTGGGGAGGGAGCAGCAGCCTGGGTTCCCAGTTAAAGACAGGGATTGAACTCAGCGTCTAAAAGGCATCAACCCATAAAAATGAGGAGAATGAAAGAAGAGACAGGAGTCAAAAATTTGGGAAGCTGGAAAGCAGATGGACAAGTGGTAACCTACTTAGCAGGAGATATACCGAGGGCTCCTAAGCTGCTATTGGGAATGCTTCCCGACCTGATTTACACAGCAGAACCATCAAAAGCCTCAGGAGCTGGCACCATCAAGTACTTCCGGAAGCAAATGAAGGAAGGGGACAAAAATAAGGGTTATCGAATGAAAGCATTCGCTCAGAGGCAATTAGAACTCCAGCTCCTTGCCTCTCTGTTCCTGATGGAGAGGCAACTGCCCATTTCTCTTCATGACCAACGCCTGCAGGAAAGGGGGGATCTTTGCACCAAGATGAAGGGTAAGAGGCACAGCCGAGGGCGGAGGTCAGTCCTGCACACAGGGAAGAAGAGCCCGTACGCGCTCAATGCTGAGCTTGTCTAGCTGTCTTCTCCCAGCTGCTTCCAATAAGCTGCATCGGGATTCACATCCTCTGCGTGAGCTATTCGAAGCTTCTTTTTGTGGGGGAAATGAGTAGCCCAGGACGAAAGATCCACAGAGTTCAAAAATTTACTCCTACATACTTTATCAGAAAACTCATGAAGGATGTAGACACCAAACGAAATGAGGGGTCAACTAAGAAAGAGAAGGACATGAAACAGGGAGATGCAAAGGGAATTCCTCAAAATGATGATTATGGGAGCACCCAGGATGACAGCTATGACCCACACAGAGATGGTGGCCAGCCCAATTGGAGAGGAGCAGAAAACTCCATGAAGCCCTTGTTCTTGGAAATGAAATTGATAGAAAAATAGATGTGCATTAGATAACCTCATTCAACAACTGTTGGCCATTTTGAATGTTGAATTAATAAATTAATAGGAAATTATGCAAATACAGGTAAAACAAAAGCAATTATCAACTCCAAAGAAAACAAAAAGTGTCAGGAAAGGAGAAGGGATTCTAGTTTACTCTATGAGCCAGCTTTAAGTAGTAGTAGGTAGTAGGTCATATTGTCACCACTACTATTGAACTAAGCAAATTTACTATATGACTGTATGGAAGAATGAAGACTAGGATGTGTGCATGTGCATATCAGGTGTATGTGTGTGAGGGGAAGAGCTAAAATCCACTGTTCCATAATGTAAAGTCAATAAGCAATGCCTAATATAGAAATATCAAGAAATAGCAATCTAAGCACATTGTAGAGAGATTTGAAAGTAAGTATTAGATGAGTCCATTTAAAAAGGTACAAGCGCTTATCTCCAAGGGAGGTATCCTGGTGAATTCTGTTTTCCTTAACAAACTTTGTAGGACTGGTTGACTTTTTAAACTACATGATTGTACTACTTTAATATATTTTAAAAGATAAAATAATGCTTAACAAAACAAAAACAACAGAGGTAGGAAGGAAACTTGACTTAGGGTGGTGAACACACAGTACTATATACAGAGGATATATTATAGAATTGTACCCCTAAAACCTATATAACTTTATTAACCAATGTCAATTAAAAAACAATAAAGGAACATGGGCATCAGAATCCGACACCATCACCTCTTAACTGTGTGGCCACAGACAAGTTATCTCCCTGGCCTCAGTTTTCTAATCTGTAAAATGGGGATAAAAGGACCAGTATACACTGCACATGGTGACTATGAGCTAAAATGTCTATAATATCTAAAGTTTGAGGCACTAGTGTACCCACAATAAATGCTGAGTATCAATCAATATTTGCTTCTTCTCTTGCCAAAAAATGCCCCTTCCCTGCTCTATACCTGTTGGAGGTAGTTTTCATTTATTACTTTGTTGTTGTTTTATCATACTGTTGTCATTAGTGGTGACCCCTACCCCTTTCTCAGATGAAGGCAGGAAGTGCAGATTCACACATTCACGGTGAGGAGTGGGGAACTCAGTCTTTGCTCTCCAAACCTCATAAACACATCAAGTTCATGTCTTAGTTCGGCCTCTAATCCTGTGTCTCCTTGGCCCCGCTGATCCATAGCCAATTTCATTTCCAGTCTCACAGCTCCCGGTCCCTTGGTGATCTCCTTCACCCAGCAGAGCCCTACGTCCTCCTCTGCCTTGGAGATCATTACACTCTCAACCCACAAGCCTGGAGGTGGAGGCCTGAGCTTGCAAGTGCAACCTGGCTGAGGGGATCCTGGGGAAGGGGCTGTGGTTTCCAGCTGGGCCTTTAGGTCTGTCCCCTGCTCAGTTGGAACAGCATCAAATCACATCTCCTGCCTGATTCCTCTCCCCAAATCCCTCTCCCGTTGACAGCTACTTCCCAGCATCTCTACCTTGATTTCCCCTGGTGCATAAGTGGACATTGAACTCATCATTCACCTCTCCAACCACTCCTTTCCCTGTGTTTTCTCATCCTGTTCTTGACAATTGGAAGATCGTGGTGCTGGTCAGCGAAAGATGAAATACTGGGAGGAGGATGAACTTGAGTTCACTCACGTCGAGTTTGAGGTATAGATAGATATGCCATGGACAGTTGGCCCCAATGGTTTGAAGGTCAGGAGAGAGGCCTGAGGGCGGCAGGAGAGAGACCCGAGAGTCTTCAGACTGAAGAAACTCAGGGAAGGCCTGGCTGGGGAGCAGACAGTGCACCAGGCTGGGGAGTGAGCGTGGTGAGGAAGGGCAGAGCTGAGGGGTGAGTCCTAGGAACACCTCATGTTGGAAAGAGGAACCCGCAGAGAAATTCAGAAGAGGCTCCCACAAGGACAGCAGGAAACATTCTGCAATGACACGACCTTGAGAGCCAAGCCAGAAAAGTGTCTCGAGAAGGGGGAAGTGGTCAACCATCTCCAGTGCTGCAGGGAGATCAGGTGAGATAGGGAGAGAATCATGCCGGTGTCACAGAGACCACGATGACCTTCATGAGGGAAGTCCCTGGGGTGGTGGTGGGGAGCCAGACCACAGTGAGTGAAAGAGTAAGAGGGAGGCTAAGAAGTGGAGACAGTGAAAATAAACAACTCTTCCAAGAAAGTTGGAAGAGAAAGAAAGGAGAGTGACAGTCTGGTGGCCCAGGGAGTTTTAAAGGCTGCTGGGAAGGAGCCCAAAGAAGTGAGTCTGAATTGGTGGAGACTGTCCCTGATCCTAGGGAGATCTGAGGGTGTGGTCGAGGGCCAGGGAGATGGATGTGATGTAGACAGGATGAACCGTGGTAGGGACGGGCCCTTTGAAGGGCAGGACTTAGTGGGGTACCCTCCTGCAGCCCAATCTTTAAATGAATTTTCCAAGGCTAATGTTTATCAAGTGCCTAATGCTCCCTCCGTGGCTCTGTCTATATGCTTTATTTCTAATCCTCTGGGGCTCTCTGGGAAGTAGACACCACTAAGCTCATTTTATCCATAAGAAAACAGCCTGAGAGAAGTTAAGTATTGAGTTCATGGTCACATGACCTGAGTGCCTTCCAAGTCGCCAACCCAACTCCAAGGAATTCCCCAAAGCTCTCACTCCACAGGGCCCTCTGCTGCCCGTACTTGAATTAGACAAGTATGTCTGCAGGAACTCTTGCTTCTGCTCAGAATGCCATGGTCCCTTGCCCACCTCACAGGAGCAGACTTATCCTTCAGTCTTTCCCATCTTCCCTAGCCAATCTTCCTCACTCCGTGTGCCCACTTTATGCCATTGACCATGTTGTGTTGAAATGATCTTTTTTTTCTCTATTTCACCCCCACCCTCAAACTGGACTGTGAGCACCTCATGGGCAAGGACCCTACCTCATCTGTCTTATCTATTCCCAGTCCTAGACAAGTGCCCAGCACATA
>NW_005871089.1:1113446-1123925 GCF_000147115.1 Myotis lucifugus | reverse complement strand
GCGCTTAGATAGCTATCGCGGAATATTTGTATACTAGTCATTGCTCTGACAAAGGACTTATGGAACAGTGGATTTAAGCTCTCTCCCTCTCACCAGTACAAAAGGAATGCACAGGCCCGCACAGTAGTCTCCATTGTTAGAGTCACTCATATAGTAACTAAGGGTAGGAGGATCGTAGTGCAGTCAATGGCACATACTTGGTTCGTCGGTTTGATCCCTAAGCCCTGGTCAGGGCATATGTGGGAGGCAACCAATTGATGTGTCTCTCTCACATTGATGTTTCTCTCTCTCTCTTTCCCCCTCCCTCTCTCTAGCTTACATTCTCTCTAAAAATCAATGGAAAAAATATCCGTAGGTGAGGATAAAAAAAAAAAAAGGAAACTATCCAATTAGAAAGTGAGCAAAAACACCAATGAGGATGTATGGATGGTAAATAAGCACATGAAGAGATGTCCAACATCATTAGCCACAAAGGAAATACAAATTAAAGCCACAATGAGCTGTCACTACACTTATCAGAATGTTAAAATAAAAATTAATGACAACGCAGATGCTGGCGAGGATGCAGAAAACTGAATCATTCAGACACTGCTGATGGGAACATTAAATGGTACAGCTGCTCTGGAAAAGTTGGTCGTTTCTTAAAAGTCTAAACATACACTTACCCTATGACCAGCAATCACACTCCTGGGCACATAGCCCAAAGAAATGAAGACATGTCTACACAAAACCTGTGTGTGAATGTTCTTAGCAGCTTATTTGTACTAGCCCCAAACTGGAAACAACCAAAATGTCTTCAGTGGGTGAATGGTTAAGCAAACTTGGGACATCCATACCATGGAATAGTATTCAGCAAAAAAAATAAACAAAATATTGAGACACATAACAACTTGGATGAATCTCAAAGACATTAGCTGAGCAAAAAACAATCCACTCTTAAACGGTCACATGTTGTATTATTCCATTTATATTACATTCTTTTTTAAAAATATTATTTTTATTGATTTCAGTGAGGAAGGGAGAGGGGGAGAGATATAGAAACATCAATGGTGAGAATCACTGATCTGCTGCCTCCTGCATGCCCCCCGCTGGGGATTGAGCCTGAAACACGGGCATGAGCCCTGACCAGAAATTGAACTGTGATCTCCTGATTCATAGGTCAAGCTCAACCTCTGAGCCATGCCAGCTGGGCATTATATTAGATTTTTGAAATGACAAAAACCCAGAGAACAAATTAGTGGTTGCCAGGGATTAGGGGGGAAGGAGAGGCCTGACTATAAAAAGTAACACAAGCCCAGCCAGTGTGGCTCAGTGGATGAGCGTCCACCTACGAACCAGGCGCTCAAGGTACAATTCCTAGTCAGGGCACATGCCCGGGTTACAGGCTCGATCCCCAGTGGGGGGTGTGCAGGAGGCAGCCCATCAATAATTCTCTCTCATCATTGATGTTTCTGTCTCTCTCTCCCTCTCCCGTCCTCTCTGAAATCAATAAAAAAAAAATGTATTTTTAAAAAGTAGCACAAGAGAGATCTTAGTAGTAATGAAATAGTTCTGAACCTTGACTGCAGTGTTTACACGAATTTACATGTGATAAAATGACAGAACTATACACATACATTGCACCAATATCATGTTCCTGTTTTTGACATTGCACTGTAGTTATGTAAGATACAACCATTGAGAGAAATTGGGTGAAGTGTACACAGAACCTCTCTGTACTGTCTTTGCAACTTCCTGAAAATCTATACTTATTTCAAAATAAAATCTTATAATAAGCAAATTAATTAATTATAGCAATATATTATAACTCACAATTAAGGGAGAATCCCTGAGTCTATACTGATATAAATAGATGAATAAATAAATAAATAAATAAATAAATAAATAAATAAATAAATAGAAAATATCTCATTTACAGAAGGATTCCCACTAACGAATGTAGACGGAATGTTGAAATTAGAAAATCACCTTTTGGCAAGCACCAGAGCAATAACTGTTTGAGGCAACAGGCATCAATGGATGCTAAAATTGGTGGGCGTAAGTATCATGAAAAACAAAATATTTACATAATCTCAAAATGTCTTCTCACATGATACCATTTTACAAAGGGAAGGAGAGTAACTCTGCAGAGGAGGAACCTGGCAGACCCCACCTTAACCAAGCGATGGAGGTCAGCAGCACCAGGGAGGGGACCATGGTCTGTCCTTCCTGCCGTGATCCCCTGGGAAGTGCGGCATCGGTCCAGCGCCAGCCTGCCAGCACTGCACAACCCGAATCTAATCAGGAGGAAGCTCATCAGACAAACCCATATTGAGGGGCATCTGCAAAATAATTGGCTGATTCTCTTAAAGGATGTGAAGGTCATGAAAAACAAAGGAAGGCCAAGAAACTGTTTCCTATTAAAAGAGACTAAAGAGACTCGGCAACCAAATGCCTGTGGGATCCTGGATTGAACCCTGAATTAGAAAAGGGATATTAGTGGAATGAAAGGTGAAACTGAGTAAAGTCTTTAGGTTAGATGCTAATTGCAGAAATGTTAGTTTCCTGATTTGACAAATGTACTGTGGTTATAGCAGAGAATGTCTTTTAAAACATTATTTATTGTTTAAAGTATTACATATGTCTCCTTTTCCCCCCATTGACCTCTCCATGGCACCCCCACTCCCCAGCACATGCCCCCACCCCCATTTCTGTGCCCATTGGTTATGCTTATATGCATGCATACAAGTCCTTTGGTTGATCTCTTACCCACCCTCGCTCCCTTCCCTGCCTTCCCCCTAAAGTTTGACGGTCTGTTTGATGCTTGCAGAGAATGTCTTTTTAAGAAAGACTTGCTGAAATATTTAGAGACAAAGATCTCTAAATTTACTCTCAACTGCTTCCAAAAATAATTTAATATACACTGAGTGGCCAGATTATTATGACCACCTGACGTTTGTAGGCAAATTAGCCTACAAACTTAGGTATTTTGTGCTATTATTATTAATTCATAATAATCTGGCCACTCAGTGTATATGCATGCATGTATGTGTACTAATACATGCATACATGTATATACAGTATATGTAGAGAAAGAGAATTACAAAGAAAATTATAAAGCAAATAAGCAATGTAGTGAAATGTTAACATTGGTGATTTCTTTGTATTATTTTTGTAATATTTTTTGAAATCTAAAAACATTTTCATAAAGTTTTAAGAAATAGTAGGACTTTACACACATAAGAAATTGCTGTTTCTCATCTATTTTGTAATTCAAATTGGCTTCATTTCCTCAAGAAGATCACATTCAGGCTGCCCTCCCCCGCATCAGGGCTTGTCTGGAAGTTGCCAGCAGGGGTGGGGCACTAGAGGAGGAAGTGCAGTGGTGTGCCCCACCTGCCTCCTCAGTGTGGCCAAGGACTTGCCAGGCCATCCCTGGTTCCGCAGGGGTGGGTGAAAGAGATCTTTCTGTGGAGCCTAATCTCTCCTAATTTTTCTCTTAGTGCCACTTCTTTACTGGAGGAACTGAAGGGCCCAGTTGGACACAGCCTGTATAGAAATGCAGGGTAGCCCAGCTGTCATGGCTCAGTGATTGAGCATTGACCTATGAACCAGTAGGTCACGGTTTGATTCCCAGTCAGGGCACATGCCTGGGTTTTGGGCTCGATCCGCAGTATGGGGCATGCAGGAGGCAGCTGATCAATGATTCTCTCTCATCATTGATGTTTCTATCTTTCTCTTCCTCTCCCTTCCTGTCTGAAATCAATAAAAATATATTTTTTTAAAAAGAAAGGCAGGGTACCCCTGCTCTCTGGGATGCAAGGGGGGCCTGGGCCAGAGTTGGAACAGGTCTGTGGGACCAACTTTAGTTGTACTCTTTAGAGAGAGCTACCAGAGCCCTGAGATGGATCAGGGCTCTCCTGCCTCCCAGGCCTCTGCTCTTTATATCACACAGTTCAGAACAAAGAGCTGATTTCTACTCTGCTTTAACTAGCTGGGCATCCATGAATAAATCTCTTAATAGCTCTAGATCTCACTTTCCTCATCTATCAAGTGGGCCAATCACTCCTGCTTTGCTTTTCTCAGAGCTGTCTTAGGAGCACCTGAGAAACAGAGGGATTGATTCTCTGGAAACATCTATAGCAATAAAAGGGTAATATGATAATTAGACTGGATGTCTTCTGGACATCCTTCCGGACGTCCTTCCAGACAAAGCCATGGTAGCAGGGGCTAAGGCAGAGGCGGTTAGGGGCAATCAGGCCTGCAGGGGAGAGCAGTTAGGGGCAATCAGGATGGCAGGGGAGAGTGGTTAGGGGTGGTCAGGCAGGCAGGCAGGCAGGCAGGTGAGTGGTTAGGAGCCAGTGGTCCTGGATTGCGAGAGGGATGTTCCAGATTGGAGAGGGTGCAGGCCGGGCTGAGGGACACCCCCAACCCATGCACCGAATTTCGTGCACCAGGCCTCTAGTCATAATAATAAAAGGCTAAAATGCAAATGGTCATCATGCTGTGATGCTATAACAACTGATCAGCAGGGACCTGAGGCTGCGTGGCACCTGGCTGGGGTGGGGGACCTCAGGCTGTGACCCCCGCCCCGGCACCAGGCCAGAGGACCTGAGGCTGCATCAGAGGACCTCAGGCTGTGCCCCTCGCCTGGTGCCGGGCTGGGGGACCTGAGGCTGTGCCCCCTGCCCGGTGGGGCTTGATGGGGGTGGGACCAGCCAGGTCTGGGTCTCACCCAATGGGGGTTGGGCCGGCCGGGTCTGGGTCTTGTGCGATTTTGGGGCGAGCACTAGTGGGTGGGGACTTGACTCTAGGTCCCGTGGCGCACCCCAGACTCTGACAGGAGGGAGATTTTCATATACATTTTACTAATTTTCTTTCATCTCTGACACTTCTATTATAGAGAAAGGGCAAATAGCAATATTAAAATATTTCCTCTAATTAATTCCATTTTAATGTGCATGAATTTTGTGCACCGGGCCACTAGTCTATAATAATAAAAGCGTAATATGCTAATTAGACTGGACAGCTGAACAACCTTCCACACGACCTTCTGGATGAAGCCGGGGCTGTGAGGGCCAAGCCCCTTGCATGAATTTTGTCCATTGGGCTTCTAGTAATAAGATAAAGTTGTGCTTTGGACCTTCAATGGACAGGGCTCTGTGCTGGGAAAGGAGTTCTACAGCTATAAGAGGTCACTTTGGCTGTCCTCTCAGGTGGGTGAACCATCCATTTATCCACTCATCTAGCCATCCTTCCATTCTGACATTCTTTTCTCCCTTCCTTCCTTTTTTCTTCCCTCCTTCCCTTTCTTCCTTCCTTCCCCCTTCCTCCCTCCCTCCCTCCTTCCCTTCCTTCCTTCCTTCCTTCCTTCCTTCCTTCCTTCCTTCCTTCCTTCCTTCCTTCCTTCCTTCCAACATCTATCACCCATGTAGTTATTCCACATTCATTCATTTATCTTTTTATTCTGTCATCCTTTTATCCAGCCAGCCAGTCAGCCAACATCCATCCATCCATCCATCCATCCATCCATCCATCCATCCATCCACCTATCCAAAATTCATCAGCCATCCCTCTATCCATTCTTTTTCTCATGCACTAAGCATTACGTGGAGCACTCGTTGGTGCCAGGCATTGGGCTAGATTCTGGGGATTAAATGATGAATGAAACAAAATCACAGTGAGAGCCTGCAGTCTAAAAGTACAGAGTGTGTAAACTAAAACAATTCACTAAGAGGGTCTATGACGAATATGCTATTGGAACTTGAAGGTGGGGTTGAAATGGTGTGGGGTGCACTGCTAAATGTAGTGGCCCAAAGGGAAAACTGGAAGGGACAGAAAAAGAATATGTTACAGATCAAGAAGCAGCAGCTGTATATATAGAGCAGCAGTGTGGTCTGGGTGGGGGTGGGTAGGTCTAGTTGGAGAGGAGACTGTGAAGGGGGCGGTATAGTGGGTGAGGCAGGCAGCCAGATAAGGAGCAGGCAGGGCCTTGGGGACTACCAAAGGCAGGATGTGTCTGATCATCCCCAGCAGTGCTATCCCAGGTCAGCTCCTGCCCCAGGAGAAGTAGAGCTTGGCTCCAAACCCTCCATGGCAAGCCAGAGTACAACTGCTCAGCCTGTGGTATCTAGAGGGATTGGAGGTCCAGACTACTTAGCTCTAAGTGGGAAAGTGGGGTTGGCAGGGAAGCTGCCAAGGTCACCGGGTCAGGGCTGAGGTGGGGCTAGACAGGGAGGGCAGAGCCCAGGATTCCGGGTGGCCTGCTTGGAACTCATAGCCTGTCCCTGCTCAGTTTGTGGGCTGTGGCCAGGCAGAGCCCACGCCCCAGGAAACTGGGTGTTGGCTGTTTCTCACTGGTTTCCTAGTTGTGTGAAAGAGGCAAGTCATTCCACTTCTCTATCCTTGGCTCTGAAATGAGTCGAGTGAGACAAACAACCTCTAGGCTTGTCCCAGCTCTGAAATTCTCCATCTCTAGCACCTACCCTCATAGGCAGGCATGCTTGGTGCTCTTTGAGTCTTTTCCTGCACAGATGTCTCAGGTGCTAAATATCCCACCATTAAGTGACTTGACACCTTTTCTTTTTTTTGTGCTTCCCTCCTGGGCCCCAGATTTTGGGAATGGTACCAGCTTCAGCCTGAGCCCTGACCCACTAGTTCTGTTTGGCATGTGGCCCCGCCACAGCTACTGCTCCCCAGCACTGTGCAGGTTTGGTGTGAGGAGCTGAACAAACCCAGAGAGGCCGGGGTTTGCTGGGACAGAGGCTCCTGGGGAACATAAGTGCCTGAACTCTCAGAACTGAATTCTCCAAGGGAGGGGAGGAGGGCATTCGAGGTGAGACTGCCAGAGATACACTGCTGATCACACAGTTGTGCCAGAGGCCTGCCTGGAACCTAGGAACGTGGGTTCGGAGATTTCAGCTTGATCTCTTGGAATTTATTTTAAACCTGGCTACGGGCTAAGGGAGCAAACAAAAGTTACGCAAATCCTCTGTCAGCAGCTAATGAAACATCCACCGCCACCAGCCACCTATCCACCCGCCTGCAAAGCCTCCTGTCTGTCACCTCATAACCACTTCATTTTCTGGCCATGAGCCTCTCATGGCTGAGCCAGCCACCCTGCAAGGGGCCCCAAGAGATACCTGGTTTCTCTCTGAATGTGCCCTGTGGGGCTTCCTGTTGGGCCCAGAGTTGTGGGCTTCCTCCCATCTCTTTTCTTTCCCAGCTTCCATCAGGCAAGGCCTCAGGCAGTCATCTACACAGACAGCCAGAGACAGCTCTTCCCAGGCATGCAGGCTCCCGACCCTTCATGTGCCGACCCTTCATGTGCCGTAGCTACCCCATTCCTGGGAAGCAAACTAAAGTCACACCAATGACATTGGCTAGTGGTTACGGACACTTAATGAGCACTTTCTCTGGCCAGCCAGCGTCTGAGTCTTTCCCAGGTACTGATCTCTCCATCCCGTGTTCATTATCCTCCTCAGCGATGGTTAGTGCTATGTGTCAACCCGTCCAGGCTGCAGCACTCAGATCCACACTGATCTAGGTGTTGCTGTGAAGGCGTTTTATAGATGTGATTAACATCTACAATCAATTGACTTTACGTAAAGGATATTCTCATCCATAATCTGGGTGGGCCCGATTCAAGGAGTGGAAAGGCCTTAAGAGCAAAATTAAGGCTTCTCTGAAGAAGAAATTCTGCCTGTGGATTGCAGAATCAACTCCTGCCCAAGAGTTTCCCGCTTGCCTTACAGAGTTCAGACTTGCCTGCCCACATAACAATGTAAGCCAATTCCTTTACATAGAATCTCTAACCGGTTCTGTTTCTCTGGTAGAACCATGACTAATACACTATCTAACAGCAACTGGGCCAAGGTCTCACAATTGGTAAGTAGGGGGAGTCTGGATTCAAATGTAGGCAGTCCAATTTCTGAACATGGGCTCTTAACCTCTAACCCAGGGGTCCTCAAACCACGGCCCGCGGGCCACATGCAAATACAAATATTGTATTTGTTCCCGTTTTGTTTTTTTACTTCAAAATAAGATATGTGCAGTGTGCATAGGAATTTGTTCATAGTTTTTTTTTTTAAACTATAGTCTGGCCCTCCAACGGTCTGAGGGACAGTGAACTGGCCCCCTGTTTAAAAAGTTTGAGGACCCCTGCTCTAGGCCATACTATTCTCCCAATGTAAGCACATTGCATTCTTAGTTCCATTTTATTTTATTATTATTTTTTTAATCCTCACCCAAGAAGTGAGGATAATTTTCCCACTGATTTTAGAGAGAGTAGAAGTAAGGGATTGGGGGAGAGAGAAGAAGAGAGAGAAACATCAATGTGAAAGAGACACATGGATTGGTTGCCTTCCACACGCAGCTCACCGGGGGGCAGGGATCAGACTTGCAACCCAGGTACTGTACATGCCCTTGACTGGGAATCGAACCGTAGACCCTCCAGTGCACAGACTGGCACTCTAAGCACTGAGCCACTCAAGACAGGGCCTTAGTTCCATTTTATTGATGGGACTCAGAAAGGTTAAGTAACTCACCCAAGGTCACACAGATTATAAACAGATGTGCTGGAATGCCAGGCCAGGTCTCTCAGATTCTAGGGCCTGTGCACTTTCCACTAGACGCAATGGAGTGCTGGTAAGTGATTAACAACTGGCTCTCTAGAGACAAATACACACACACACATCTACATGCATAAATTTCATTATGAATAAATTTGTCATGAATTTTATTATTATAAAGAATTGTAGCATATGATTTATAAATAATAATAAAATATACAATAGTCCTTACTATAAATTCCATCTTGTCAATTGATTCTTACAGAATGCTTTCATTGATATTTCCTAAACTCTTTTATCCATAGCCAAACTGTTATAATTGACAATGAGTGTAGCTCCTACATGAATGTTGGTTTATGTTTTCATTTACATTACTAAGTTAGATGAAAGTGAAACTGTAGATATTTGTTGAATTTCATTTGTTCATCAATGACATGAACAACATTTTGCTAAATTGAATAATAGCTTTTAAAAGCTGGAAGAATATGTCCACATTTTTTGTGTGCTATTCTCAATGTCATGGCTATAGGTACAACACGTTTTTAAATTTAATCTACATTATTAACATTTTAACCGTCATTTTCTTAAATCTAGGCAATCACCAAAATAATAGACAAGCCCTGATGGGCAGTATTTTCTAGTTGCCACAGTGTAAGTATTTTCACCATGGTTGATTTCAAGCCACCAGTTACTGAAGGATTACACTAGCACACTAGCACATAGCATTTCTGCACACAGATGCAATACATGTGAATGACCTCAAGGGCACAGACAGTTGTAAACTGTAATAAGACAAACAGGAAATGATTACTTTTTAATCTTCATTAGCTTGGTATGAATAATATAATTGATAATGATGTAAATGATATAATTCATTTAGTTGTAAATTTATCTAAGGTGATTTTACAATAACAATTGTTTAACAATAAACTTATAAAATTCCTGAAAATTTAACAATCAGCTCAAGAGCTTGCATGAGCTGTTTCCAGCACACCTGAGTCTATACTATAACCTGTCTACTCTCAGAGCTTCTGCCAATAATTATAGTTAAATAAGCACATGGAACAAATTGTGGGCTGAGGTAGTATAAAAAGGCATTTTGAAATGATCTTCATTTAACTCTGAAGAGTGAGATTTTCATAGATTCCATGTAAGTCCAATAAGAACTAGCACCAGTCATATTAGAAGCCCTTCCCATATATTACGCATATAATCCTTACAACATTCTATGGAAATAGATGCTGCACTTGTCTCCATTTTACAGATGAGAAAACTGAGGCACAAAGAGGTTTGTTCAAAGTCACAAAGTTGGATTGTGGTGAAGCCAGGATTTAAACTCAGAGAGGTCCAGAGTCTATGCTCTTAGAAGGGTATCTCTATATATATAAAAGCCTAAGCAACCGAATGACTGAATGACCAGTTGACGGGTTGCTATGACGTGCACTGACCACCAAGGGGCAGACACTCAACGCAGGATCTGCCCCCTGGTGGTCAGTGAGCTCCCACAGCCAACCTCTCAAGGCCAGCCATCCTCTCATGGTCCCTCCCCCCAACTGGCTAACCTCCTGCAGTCCCTCCCCGCCACCGGCCGCTACTCCCCCCTTATTGGCCCCAATATGGGGGGGGGGCAGCCAGCCAACATCCCGAGGTCCCTCTCCCTGGATGGCAGGACCCCCCCCCCCCTCCGCCCCAAATAGGGGGGGAAACGGGGCCAACCCCCCCCCCGGCGGTTTTTTGGACTGCCCCCAGCAACCCTTAAAAAAAGGGTTGGGGGGGGGGGGATTAATGAAAAAAAAAAAAAAAAGGTAAAAAAGTCTGGGGCCCCCCAACGGGCAGGATAAAAAAAACCAAAAAAGGGGGGTATTTTTCTTTTTTTGAGGGTTATTTTGTTTAAAGTATAAATACCTCTCAGAAAGGAACCAATCCCGGG
>NW_005871089.1:1070443-1112082 GCF_000147115.1 Myotis lucifugus | reverse complement strand
CAAAGAAACAGGACACAATTGACAGATTGGACGAAAGCAAATTGCTGGATATAGAGTTCAAAACCACACTTTTAAGGTCTTTAAAGAACTGTCTAGAAGCCGCCGATAAATTTAATAAAGGCCCTCGAAAAGACTGGTGAGACCGCCGATAAATGTAATGAGATCTTCAAGAAATCTAGTGAAACCCTCGATGTTGTGATAAAGAACCAACTAGAAATTAAGTATACACTGACTGAAATAAAGAATATTATACAGACTCCCAACAGCAGACCAGAGGATCGCAGAATCAAGTCAAAGATTTGAAGTACGAAGAAGCAAAAAACACCCAACCGGAAAAGCAAAATGAAAAAAGAATCCAAAAATATGAAGATATTGTAAGGAGCCTCTGGGGCAGCTTCAAGCGTACCAACATCCAAATTATAGGGGTGCCAGAAGAAGAGAGAGGGCAAGATATTGAAAACCTATTTGAAGAAATAATGACAGAAAACTTCCCCTACCTGGTGAAAGAAATAGACTTACAAGTCCAGGAAGCGCAGAGAACCCCAAACAAAAGGAATCCAAAGAGGACCACACCAAGACACATCATAATTAAAATGCCAAGAGCAAAAGACAAAGAGAGAATCCTAAAAGCAGCAAGAGAAAGAAAATCAGTTACCTACAAGGGAGTACCCATACGAATGTCAGCTGATTTCTCAGCAGAAACTTTGCAGGCCAGAAGGGAGTGGCAAGAAATATTCAAAGTGATGAATAGCAAGAACCTACAACCAAGACTACTTTATCCAGCAAAGCTATCATTCAGATGTGAAGGCCAGATAAAGAGATTCACAGATAAGAAAAAGCTAAAGGAGTTCATCACCACCAAACCAGTATTATATGAAATGCTGAAAGGTATCCTTTAAGAAGAGGAAGAAGAAGAAAAAGGTAAAGATACAAATTATGAACAACAAATACACATCTATCAACAAGTGAATCTAAAAATCAAGTGAATAAATAATCTGATGAACAGTATGAACTGGTGATTGTAATAGAATCAGGGACATAGAAAGGGAATGGACTGACTATTCTTGGGGGGGGAAAGGGGTGTGGGGGGTGCGGGAAGAGATTGGACAATAATCGTGCACCTATGGATGAGGACAGTGGGTGGGGAGTGAGGGCGGAGGGTGGGGTGGGAACTGGGTGGAGGGGCGTTATGGTGGGAAAAAAGAGGAACCAATGTAATAATCTGAACAATAAAGATTTAATTAAAAAAAAGAAATAGATTTGAAATATTATTACAAATGCTGCATTTTTCAGACTATAGGGAGACATATGTTTCCAATCATTTATGCAAAATACAACAACTAATAGATAACATGGAAATAAATTTCAAAAAATATTATGATCCATCTTAAGCTATATGTATCAATTAATCTTTGATACCATTTCATGGCCACATAATATTTAGGCAATATTTAAAACAAAAATGCTACAAATATGGTATTAAATTATTTAAGTTGTGCTGCGGATCTGGGTATACGTATGCTTTTCGTGTATATGCAGGGAAAAGTTTAGAAAAAGAAAATACGACACCAACTAATGTTGTAATATCTCTTTGTAGAGATGTATTCAATAAGGGACACACGTTGTACACAGACAACTGGTACATGAGTTTAGATTTAGCATGTAAATTACTCGATAATAATACTCATTTAGTAGGAACATTACGTTCAAATCGACGGGAAATCCTCATGAAGTAACATCAAAGAAATTAAAACGGGGAGAAATTATAGCAAAAGAGAACCAAAAAGGAATAACCATTTTAAAATGGTAAGATAAGCAGTACATCTTACTTCTTTCAACAAAACATACGTCAGAGATGGTGAATGTTGAAAATAGATCAGGTCACTACTTGAAACTAAAAATTGTAGTGGATCATAATGCAGGAAAAGCAGCAGTTGATATATCTGATCAAATGAGTGCCTATAATCACCTGTTATAAAAATCCATGAAATGGTATAAAAAGCTAGCCTTTGAGCTCCTACTAAATACTGCTGTTCTCAATGCTCATATTTTATTTAAAAAATTAGAAAGAAGAATATGAGTATCACAGAATTTCAGAAGATATTAGCTGTCCATCTAACAAATTGTCGGGATGAAGAAATTCCAAGTAGCAGTACTGTAAATATACTTCAAATATCTCATCACAAACTGCAACAAAAAAACTGGAAGAGTGTCTAAAGTTCGAAGATATTGTAAAAAATGCTACGAAGATAATGCTGCACGATTTGGATGAGATATTGCCAGAAAGTTGACAAAACAAGTTATAACATTCTGTGAAACCTGCACCAGACAACCATTTTTGTGTTTACTGTGTTTTAATAATATTCATTAAAAATTTTTTTTGGTAACAAGTAATATTTAGGTACATTCTTTTATGATCTCCAAATTATTCAAAATGTATTAATAGAAGAATATAATTTTTTAAATTGTATATCATCAGTCAACAATGACTGATGTGGCCTGAACGAAAAGTATACTGTCAGTCACCAGTGACCGATGAGGTCCGGACGGAAAGTATAGTGTCAGTCACAGGTTTCTGACATGGCGCTTAACATGTTTAAAAAAAAACAAAAAAAAACTAAACAAACAAACAACAACAACAACAACAAAAAAAACAAGAGAGAAGGAAGGAGAAATCTTTGAGATTCAGTTTCCCTTCCTCCTTCCAGTTACCCTGTACCTATTTCTACTCTGGGCTAAGAATGGTCTCTAAAAGATGAATTCTTGGCCCAGTCCCTCTGAACATCCAAAGGGAGTCTCAGCATGTACTGACTTCTACAAAGATACTTGGCTTCTGTCACCCAGGTGTACCTTAGGTCATATGCATAGCGTTAGACACCACACTTTGAACCAGTTTTGGCCCCTGCACCCCAGGGTGGGAAAACCTGCCCACCTTGGCTCCATACAGAGCCACATGGAGCTCAGGAGTTCTCCCAGACTATCCCTGTGCCTCCATGCCTGGCTGCTGGCCCCTAATCTGCTTGAAAGCCCATTCAGTGGACTGAGAGAGAAGATTTTCTCAAATTAAGTCAGCAGAGCCCTTCTGTGGGTTCGCTGTGGGCAGTCACCACTCTCAGTCTATTCCACACTCCTAGAGCGGGGTCTGCAGGAAAAGGAGAGGGGAGAATGATCTCCAAGGAGCCTGAAGCCCACATGGGCAGCCAAGACCAAGACAGTGGAAGGAAATAGTCCAGGATGCTGTTAGGCCATGGGCACAGGCTGGGTGTCTCATGCAGACATACACCTCTGGGGCATTAGGAGAGATCAGAGGTGATCAGGGCCTGGCAGTTAAGACATCACAGAGACTCATGTCTGAGTCCAGGTTCTAGTCACTTCCTTGCTATAGGATCTTCCTTATAAAATAGAAATAAAATAAGACTGATCTGACTGGCAGGACTGAATGGAATAATGCTTGTTAGGTGCTTAACATGAGTAAGTGCCCATTTAATCATAGTTGACATTATTCTACATTCTCTAGTCCCTTGTTCAGTGAGTTTTCCCTAAGGACCTACTATGTGCCTAGATCTTTCTAGTGTGGAGGAGGACATAGAAGAACTAAGGGAGAGGTGGTGTGTGCAATAGGTCAGCCTGGTTCTTTGGGCTCACACATCTCAGCTCTCCCCCTTAGGAGTGCTGTGATCTTGGTAAACGTCTTTATCCCTCTGTGCCTCTGTTTCCTCATTTGTAAATGGGGATAATTATAGTATCCTACCTCAGAGGGTTTTGCCTCTATAAAGTGGGGGAAATAATCCCTCTTTCCTTTCGCACAGAACCACTGAAAAAGTCAAGTGAAGCAATAGATGTGAAAATACTGTAATCCCAGAACAACCTGTGGTCATAAGGGACTGTAATTGTCATTAGCAGCAATAATAAAGCACAGTCTGCATGTGAAGGTTAAAACAAAGGGCCACCCAGAAGACTGTCATTCAGGACAGATAAGGAGTGCCCCTCAGTGGTGAAAAAGTTATTGCTGGGCAGCAAAGGGGGGAGATTGTCTGCTAGCGGTCCTGATAGGGAGATGGCCTTCCAAGCCACTTGCTCCAGGACTTCCAGAGGGACCTTGTTAACACACTATCCCTTCCATATCACTCCTTCGCTAATGATCTTCTGATCACTTTCTACTGCCCAGAGAACCAATTCCAGACCTTCTTGTAGTACATATATTTTAATTTCCAGGTCTGGTTTCTGCCAACCTGGCAACCTCAGTCCTAGATGCATGTGTTCTGCCTCTCATGTCCTCTCGTCCTCCCTGACCTTGCCCAGCTGTGTCTTCTACCTGGAATGCTCTTCTACCTCATTATCTAGAAAACTTTTACTCACCCCTGAAGAAGTATTCAAAGGCCACCTTCCTTGTGAGGTTTTCTTTGATCTCCGACAAGCTGTTTGTACTCCCTCCTCCGGGAGGACCTCTTGTGCATGTCATATCATCATTATTTATTTCCATATTTGTCTCTGCATCAAATGGGCTCTTGAGGACTGGACCACAGCTCATTCATCTTTGTAATGTCTGCAGCACCCAGCTCAGACATTACACTGGTCAAGTGCTCAAAGAAAGTTTATTGATCAAATGCATATGACAGAAATTTTCAGACTATGTTTTCAACTGCCCAGGAATTCCACAGAGATATCTCTGAGGTAACCACAGGGCTGATGGAAAGATGAGTGGGTGGAGTTTCAAAAGTCAAAGCAAGGTGTCATAAAGAAGAAGGAGTCAATGAAAAGAAAGAGCTCCTGGAAATTAAAATATGCCAAAAGTTGTAAAAATCAATAGAAAGGTTGGAGTGCAAAATCAAAAAAAATCTTCCAGAACATTAAGCAAATCACATAAAATATGAAAGAAAAATATTCAAGTAGGATCAACTCAGAGCATTCAACATTCAACTACCAGTAGGAGTTCCAGAGCATGGAAAGAAAGAAGATGGACGAGAGAGAATTATAGAAATAAGAACATTTTTTCAAAATTCCCAGAGACAAAAAGAGACACTGAGTGTTTGCATTGGAAGGGCTGAGAGAATACCAAGCAGATATAGAATTGGGAAATTTTAAAATATTAAAAAGTTAGACAACATCCTGAATATTTCTTACAGAGAACCAGAACACCTACTTCTTTGACTGACAAAGAAGTGGGATGAGACTGGTGTAATAATTCTTATCAGCAGCAATGGAGGACAGAATAATAGACAACACTTACATGATGCTGCTACTATGTGCCGGCACTGGTTCAAGCACTTTACATAGAGAAACTAATTTACTATTCATCAGAGAGCCTTAAGTTAGGTACTATTTTTTTAAAAAAATCTCTGTTTATAGATGAGAAAACAGAGGCACAGAGAGGTGCTGGGACACATAAATGGTAAAGTTTAATAATTGACCCTGGCAGTCTCATGCCAGAGACTTTTAAACTCTTCACTATAAGTGCTAAGTATAAATGGTTTTGAACCTAGAATTCTATACACAGTCAAACTGTCGGTCAAGAGTGAAGGTAAAAAATACCTCATTGTCAGACATTCAAGGACTCAGAAACTCCCTCCCATCTGCCTGTCTGAGAAGTTGTTTGAACATGTATTCCAGCAAAGCAACTTGGAAACGGTGAAGGATAAGATTATGGAATCGAAACTGGTAGAATTAATCCAGAGATCTAATGCAAAGGAATTCCAGGGTGACTGGTATGCAGCTGGCCCAGGAAACTCTCAGAATAAATAAGAGCAGAGAATCAGGGACCCAAGTAGAAAGACATCAGAAAGAAGAAAGGAATCAATTCCAAGCAATACATGAAAGGGGGCTGTCAGATTTCAGGAATATGATAAAGAAGCATGTGTTTATCTTACTGAAACAAACAAAAGAATAGGAAACCTCAATAAATGTATGGCTCAAATATGAAACAAACTAAATTTTAACAGGATTTGGAAGACTTAGGAGAGAGTAAGAAAGGAAAACTCACCGAATGCTGATGTTAGAAGCATTTCCCTGTGGGAGGCACAGGGATAATAATGCTGTAACCATAGAGAAGGAGCTATGGTCCCTCACCATCCACTGCTTGGCTCACAGGGAAGAGAGTTGCATCATCAACATAATGTAAACATTGAGCCTTGGGTTTTTTATAGACAAAATAGAAAAGACTTAATGATGACTACAAAATAGAAGCAAATACTAGCAACCTTGATAAGATAAATATAAAGATAAAAGAGATAAGAAACTGGGAGGTGAAAAATAGGGGTAGTAATATCCTCATCTTACCAAACGGCCCTAGCAATAGGGGTTACAAATGAACAGGGTTACTGAAATAGGGACAGAATCAGCAACATTGCAAAGAGGAAGAGAGCTAGGGCGGGGCAGATGCAGGGCTCTCATCCATCAAGGTGAGGCACACACAGACTGTTTGTTCCCTTGACCAGATGCTCTGCTTGCCCCAGACAGTTCCATTTTGCATCTGTTGTCCTGTGTAATGGTTAGTTCTGTTCCTTTTCACGTTCAACAGTCTCCTGGTTGGAGGATTGATGCTATGCCACCTTATCTAAAGTTGATAAATAAAAAAGTATCAGTATAAACACATGGCATGGAGAAACCATCAGAGTACAATGAAAACTGTTTAATATCTCCTTGGGGTAGGGGGAGGCAAAATACATTTGTCAAAACTCATCCAATCACACAGTTTAAATGTGTGCGTCTCATGCTATGCAATTTTATGTCAGTGAAGTTGGTAAAACCACATATGGTGGCCTTTGGGGATGGCAGGAGTGAAAAGCCATTCTGTATTATTTGATTTTGTTTAACTAAATGCATTTTTTACTGTAAGAGGATTCTAAAAATTATATAAAAATTATTTAAATAAGCAGAGTTTGGACTGGGGGTGCTGGATGATGCCTAAGGCTCTTACTGGCTTGGATGCCCCAGAAGAGCAGCAACCTGACAGACATGAGAATCCTCACCACTGGCTCCATTCTCCAGACCCCTATATTCTGCTTACACACAACCAGCAGTTCTTTTTGATAAATACTGATAGCCGACTATTACAGGGCGGGTGAGAGCTTGGCTCTTCTCCCACGGCCTCACACCGGGCACAGTGATAGGCACAGGATGAACTGAGTCCCAGGACTGGCAGTTCCTGCAAGCAGCCCAGGCAGCCAGACATCCATGAGCTCAATGCAGGCCAGACTCTCTTCCTTTTAGGTGTTCTGATAGCATCACCAATGAAGGTTCCACCTGAGTCAAAGGTGGCATTAGTATGGTCTGCTATGCTTCCAGTCACAGGCAGCCACATAAGAATCTGTCCGGACAAGAGCTGCACACGGGGCCCTTTAGGAACCAAGTCTGGGAGCCGTTCCTGGGCTGGCTGCATTCTTATACCTCCTTCAGGCTAAATGTCTCCAACATGTTCTAGCTAACTCGCTTGTCTCCAATACCGATGTACCAATGAAACCCCCTTTGAATACCCATTGTACTAATTAACAAAACATTATTATTGATCAGAGATAAAGGTAAGGGAAGTTGTCGCTTGTAGTCACTGCCTCTGAAGATGAATTTCCAATTGGCTCAATTGATCATGCCTAGGGTAGAGATTAAAACTAATCAATGCACACATCTTTATCTCCCTGCCCCAAATGAAGTATTTTAAAAAGCATAAGTAACTCCACCAGCAGCCAAGGCCACTCAGATCCTGGAGGCCTCTGAATTTCTGCTCTGACATTTGGGGCAGCACTGCCCTGAGGCCTGGTCTGGCCCACTTGCTAGTTCCCAGGCAGAGCACTGAAGGCACTGGTGTTTGCCCAAAAGGCAGCTCTCGTCAGGATCTGCAGAAGCTGTCTGGGTCCAGGCCCGCCAGAGGACAGAAGTGGTAGCACACGGTGCTTATCCAACTTGGTTGTGTGTCAGAAGAAATTCTCAAAGACTACAATGGGATGGGGAAGAGAGAAAAAAGTGTGTGGGGGTGTGGGGGGGGAGTGGGGGGAGGACTGGGTTTCCTGTCCAGTGTACCCTTCTGGGTTTTTATTTTTTTTGCAGCCTTTTATTATCTGAGCTAAGTTACAAATCCGGAAATTGTAGAAAACTGGTAGCAAGGTAAGTGATTCTAGTCCATAGAAATGCAAATTATGTCCAATGCAATGCAATAGATTATTGCCCTATGGATTTTTGTGTCAGGTTTGCATCTATTTGTAAATTCAATTCAGATTCCTGATGACCTGTGTATGCACCTGCTTTTTGCATTTTCCTTTGAAATAATTATAAAATCTTAGTGGTTTCCTCATTAATTAATGAGTTACATAAAATTTTTGACCTGGATTCATTTTATATTTGTATGAAAGTCATAATTGTACCTTCTTTTAAAAAGTTCACACATGCATGCAAACCACCTGGAGATCTTGCTGCAGATTCGGATTCCAGCTGCGGGGAGGGGCCTGAGAGTCTGCACGAGTAACGTGCTCCCGGTGACACCCCTGCACTGGCCCATGGTGCCACCGAAGTGTTAAACTGCTCTTGTGATGATTCACTTCAAAACACCCCAGTGACATAATGTGTATGTGAATAAGTTAATTATTATCTAAACCTCGGTTTGGTTAGTCAGCACAAGGAATGTTAGAAGTGTGTGTGTGTGTGTGTGTGTGTGTGTGTGTGAAATTATGTGGAATTGGACCCACTGTCCTTGCATGAATAGGGTATCAGAAACTGGCTAACTCCTGGCCCTGGATCCCACTACTTGATCAGGGTTTCACCATCTCACCCACAAAGTGAGCCCCACAAGTTTGCAGGGCTCTCTGTCCATGATTAGAGATAAAGGCAAGGGAAGTTGTCACTTGTAGTCTCTTCCTCTAAATATGAATTTCCAATTGGTGCATCTAATCAATGCAATTTTTACCTCTGGACTGACCCTGTGAAGGGGCTGAAGGATTGGGGTGAGGGCAGCTATTAGCCCTGACAGGGCTCCTGCTCAGCCTGGACGTGGCCAGCTCCTGCTGCAGGGATGGCAGCACTCACTACGCCATGGTGCTCCTGCCTCCCTCAGACCACAGAGATGGAGCCCGTCCCGGAACCAGGAGCTCTTCTGGAGATGGGGCTGTGCACGCTGGCAAGTTCCCAGTCCTGCTGCTCGGGCAGAAGGGCACACATCCTCACCCTGACTGACTTCAGCCACACAGGCTCGCAGGGCATCCTGGTGAAACAACGTTTAGGATGACACTCTGAGGTTGCCATCAGCAGCCTCAGCTCCTGGGGCAGCAACTTTGGGCACTGCCACAGCTGTGTGCCAGGCTGCGTTCCCTGAGGGTGTGTGGGGCTCCTGTGTGATGTGGGAAACGTCGGTCTCTCGGCCTATATCTAGAGCAGGAGAACCAGATGCAGGGAGGAGCGTGAGCGTCAAAGGGCGGCTCACATCCTCCCACTGTCCAGATCTTGAGTGACACGCGTCCTCTCTCCAAGCCTCAGCTTCTTCACCTGCCCTATGGAGACAGCAGTCAGAGTGCGGACTCATGACGAGGCTGAGCAGGCAGGATGTAGGAGAGCTTTGGGCAGCGTTCCTGCCCCTCCTCACTCAGAGGCCTCTGTGAGCACGCTGTCCCTCACACCTTTGCCCTGCTTCATTGTGTGGTGGCGCTCATCCCTGAGATAATTTGTGCTTTTTTTTTTTGCTTCCTCTTATCTGTCTGCACACCAGGATGGAGGCCTTGTCTGCCCTTCCGTGCTGTGTCCTGCTCTGACATCGATGAGCCACCTTTGCATGGGTGACAGTGTCCAGAGCCATGCCTGGCACTTGGTAGGGCCACAGAAATCAGGAGTTCTTTCCCAGGACACTTGGCACACCCAGCAGTTTCCTCCCGTCTTCCCCTCACCTTAAGTCCACCCTTAAGCACATCGACTCTCTGCCAAAGCAAGCAGACGAAGTTTCCTTGCTGTTGATAGTTGTGTCATACTTTTCTAATAGGCCCAAGCCTGGCCTTGAGGTTTCCAGTCGCAGCACACTCTCTCCCTCGCTGCTCTCAGGGCCACAGAGGAGACGACGGTGAGCAGTTAGAAATGGGCACTCCGCCTGCAGAGGGCCCTGCTGTCGCAGAGGAGCCCATGTCTGGTCCCAGCCAGCACCTGCCAGGGGTCAACTGGGCCCAGAACCCCACATGCACCCTCACAATCTTGAGAGATCAACACTTTCCCCCCATATTTCAGATGAGGAAACTGAGTTTGTATAGTAAAGGTCTTGCTCAGTCATCTAACTCGGAGAGATGAAACCAGTTGCCGAGATCAGGTTATTAGCCAGATGAAACTGCAATCCAGGTGTCCTCCGGGGCCTGTGACAAATCACTTCTTTGGCCATTGAAGGCCTCCCCTAAAGGCAAGGATCCCTCAGGAGCTCTCCAGAGCTTCTAGGACAAAGCCCAAGGCCCTTAGCTGGGCCCTGAAGGCCTCTGTGATCAAGCCGTCGCCTGCCTTCCCAGAGTTATTGTCCCCCACAACAAGCTGTGTCTCAGCTTCTTTAACAGCATCCACATGTCCTGTACTCTCCACCCCCGCCCCCGTCTTTGCTCCCTGCCTGGAAGGCCTGTCACAGTCTGGTCCAGCCTGTAAGGTTCAGCTGCAAACCCAGCCCTACATCCCTCATTCCATCGTCACAGCAGCCTATGAGGACGATGCCTGTCCTCATTCTACAGATGAGGAAACAGCTTACGTGTCTTGTCTGGAGTCACACAGTGAAGCTGGGAACTGGAGGTATCTGCGTCTCTCCCTTTCACACCCCACGAACCCCCCCAGAACCGACTAAAGGAGCTGACTCCTTCTGTGGGTGGGGGCTGGTAATAAGACTAGAGGCTCTGGGATGGTCTCCTGGGCCCGCGCACTTGTCCCCAGCCTCTGACGAGAGGTGCTAGTCTATATTTTCTGATCCAGGGATCTGTTTCATCCTTGCTCCTATCCCAGTGGAGCAGAAACCTGACAGGTGAAAAGATGGCATTCCTTTGTGTTTACGGGTTGAGGTGGGAGACAGCAGAAGGAGAAAGGGTTGGGGGAGTAGGGGGGTTGTTGAGTCACCTCTGTTCCTGTAGGTTTGTTCAGAACAGATGCTGCCACCTCCCACCATGGAGCTGGCTGTGCATGTCTTCTCTCCAGGGCCACCACTGCCCTGTGCCCACCCTGCTTCCTGGCTCTTCTCCCCCTTCTTCATCACACCCCTGCCCTCCGAAAGGTTGGGGACTTCATCCTCAAGCACCGCTTTGCCCCTCTCTTCCTCTTCTTTTGCCCACCCCTCAACCCTGGGCTTGCTCTGTCTTCAGCTTTCCAGAATTATCTTTCCCCAACATAGGCTACACACAATCTGCCTTCCCACCAAGACTATCTCTAAAGATCTACTCCAGCCTGGTTTAAACTCACTAGCCTACCTTTCCCCATAGATCTTTCAAGTTTATAGCACAATGCTTAACATGGAGGAATGTGTTGATAATGGTGGAATTTCAGACATCTGGAGTTGGACTTGCAAGCATCTGGCCTTCAGGGCTCTTGCAGGCCAAGAGTTTGGCATGTTTAGGAAGCTGTGGATTTATCCTCTGTACCTAAAGGCTGAAGGAAAGCATGTCTTCTTGGCAGCGTGCAGGTCTAGCTTCTTCTCAGCTCATGGAAAACTCCTGGAACTGATGGATGGGGCTTTGGCCTGGACCTCATTGGAGCCCAATGACTTGGGCTGAGCAGGCATTTGAAAAGTCACCCCTTCTCCCCGCTGCTGGCAAGCTCTCTATGCTGGCAATTGGCAGAAACGCAGGACCTTAGTAATTAAAATTGTGTACAGGGGTGGCAAAGTCACATGTTGTCAGGGGCAAGGCAAACAGTGAAAGTGAGGAGCAGACTGAAGTGAGTAATAGGGAGTGGTGGGGCTTGGGGCAGCTGGAGAACCCTGACAGTGTAATCCAAAGGAAAATGTGTTCTGGCTCTCCTGGGCTGACTGCCCACCTCTGCTAACACGTCATAGGTGCCAAGGCTCTTTTCCATGTGCTTCATTGAATTATCATTTCCTTTTTTTTTAAATAGAAATTATCCACACTTGGCAGATGAGAAAATTGGACCTTAACAAGGTTAGGACATTCTCCTGGACTCATTTCAGGCAGTAATTTACGAGAGGTGGCTTGAAGATAAGCAAAGAGAGGTCTCTGCCCCCAATTTTCCACCCATCATCAGGTTTGGAGGCCTAGTTAGCCATTAAAATCATGCTTTGTGCTGACTCCAGATTTTCATTCAAAATGGTCCTCTTGCCCTGACCGGTTTGGCTCAGTGGATAGAGCGTCGGCCTGCGGACTGAAGGGTCCCAGGTTTGATTCCGGTCAAGGGTATGTACCTTGGTTGTGGGCACATCCCCAGTGGGAGGTGTGCAGGAGGCAGCTGATAGATGTTTCTCTCCCATCGATGTTTCTAACTCTATCCCTCTCCCTTCCTCTCTGTAAAAAATCAATAAAATATTTTTTTTAAAAAAGCAAAAACAAAATGGTCCTCCTGCCCCTTTCCCCATATATACCAATTTCCTCCCACCTGTTTGAGCACATCCTGCTGCCTACTCTCCACCAAGAGAGAAGACACAGAGGGACCTGCAGTGCCGGTTGGGCATGGAGGTCCAGAGGGCTGTGGCCCCCAGCACCAGCCCAGAACTATGGGGAAGTCTGGGAAGGCTTCTTGGAGGAGGTGTCACCAGGCAGTGAAGAGGCATCTCCCAAACTGAGAATGGCAAGGACCCAGGACAGGCATGAGAGTTATGTTACTTTTGAGAGACACCAGGAGGTGAAGTGTGGCTGGTGTTGAAGAGAAAGTGCAAGGGGATTAGATTTGGGGTTATATTACAGGCCAAGGTGAATGTTTAAATTCCTGTGGCAACAGTCCTTGAAAGAGGTAAGTGAGGAGCTGGCTCTTTAAAAAAAGTTTTATTAAAAAATTTTAATAGGTTCAAGATTCAAAAGGCATGAAAGTATACAGTGAAAAGTTTCTTTCAAGCCTATCCAGCCACCTGGGTCCCCTCCCTGCCCTTCCAGAGGTATTTTCTTCTATGCTTATATAAACTAACCTCTCCCCCACCCTCTCTCTTACATCACTCTTTACATTTTTAAGCCTGAAGATAGCACATTCTTTATTCATCTCTGCACCTTGATTTTTTTCCACTTGAAGACTATTCTTGGCGATCTTTTCTGCTTTTGCATGACTGTGTCATGTTGCACGGTTAAGAGGAGTTGTGTTTTATTTAACCAGCCCCTATTGATAGACATTTAGTTTTTTTATAATCTTTAGCTCTTACAATAAATGCTGCAATAAATAATCTTGTACATTCATAATATCTTCCATGTGTAAATACGTTATAAAAAATGTCAGAAATTGAATCACTAGAGCAAAGGATATATAAATTTTATTTCCATTAAAAAATTTTTAAATTGAACTTTAACTTGCAAAAACTAAAGTGTACAACTCAATAAATTGTGCATGGTTACACACGTTTGTCACCTCACCTCCACCTGGATAGGTATAGGCTGCCGTGGAACATTCCCAACCCTGCCTCTCATGTTTTGTCTGTTGATACCCATCCTCCAAGATAATGTGCTAATCTGACCTCTATCACCATGGATTGGTTTTGCCTGTTTCTGAGTTTAGGATAAATGGAATCATAAAGAATATACTCGTGTGCCTGGTTCCTTTTGTTCAACATTGTATCATGTCATGTTTAGCTGCAACTCTTTCTTTTCTATTGCTGGTTATCTTCCATTGCATGAATATACCACAATATATTTATCCATTCCTCTATTGATGGCAGTGTGGGTTGCTTTCAATGCTGCTATAAACAATCTTTTGAGGGACATTTTAAAGTTCACATCCATTGGTTATATGCCTAGGAGTGGAATTGGTGTACACATTTTTTTGTTGTTGTTGTTAATCCTCACCTGAGGATATTTTTTCTATTGATTATTATTTTTTTTTTTAGAGTGGAAGGGAGAGGGGAGGAGGAGATAGAGGAGAAAGAGGGACAAATATGGATGTGAGAGAGACACATTGACTGGTTGCCTCCCACACATGCCTCGGCCAGGGCTGGGAATTGGACCTTGACTGCAAATTGAACCCCTTCAGTGTGAGGGCCAACACTAACCACTGAACCACACTGGCCATGAGCACATTTTTAATTTATTTATGTTTTTTGTTTATTTTTAAATATAGTTTTATTGTTGATAATATCATAGATATCTTTCATTCCCTCCTTTCCCTCCTCCTAGCCACTACCACCACCCCCAGGTCTTCACCACCCTATTGCCTGTGTCCATGGGCTATGCATATCCTATATAATAAAACCCTAATATGCAAATTGACCAAATGGCAGAATGACCTGTGGAACAACCGGTTGCTATGATGTGCACTGACCACCAGGGGCAGTCACTCAATGCAGGAGCTGCCCCCTGGTGGTCAGTGCACTCCCACAGGGGGAGCGCCACTCAGCCAGAAGCTAGGCTCATGGCTGGCTAGTGCAGCAGTGGTTGTCGGGATCCTATCCTGCCTCCACTGCAGGCGTGCAGTAAGGAGCAAGGGTTCTGGACTGCGACAGCCTCGAACTGCGAGAGGGATGTCTGACTGCCACGTTTAGGCCCGTTCCTCGGGGGGGGGGGGGGGGGGGGTGCGGAGGGGAGATCGGGCCTAAGCCAGCAGACGGACCTCCCCTGAGGGGCCCCAGACTGTGAAAAGGCACAGGCTGAGCTGAGGGACCCCACCCCCCAGTGCAAGAATTTTGTGCACTGGGCCTCTAGTAAGTATATAAGTTCTTTGGTTTATCTCTTCTTGTCCCCCCAAGCACATTTTTAATTTGGATGGCTATTGCCAAATTGCCCTCCACAGAGGCTGGTGCGGTGTTAGGGAGAGCCTGTTCTCTTGTCCTGCAGGTAAGCGCTCAAGTCAGCACAATATCTGGCATAGAGTCAACACTTATTATAACCCTGCAACCCCAGCTCCAGGGTCACAGGAAAATGCTGTGTGAGCCCTGAAGCCCCACTCCAAGCGAGAGATTATGATGTTGTGAATGTGCCTCACTAGAAAGATCAGATGAGAGGGAGAAGGAGTCAAGTAACTCATTTCCACTCCCAGAGAAACCTCTTTAATCTACATATATAAAAGCCTAAGCGACCATTCAACAGGTAGCTATGATGCCCACTGACCACGAGGGGGAAGACGCTCAACACAGGAACTACCCTCTGGTGGTCAGTGCGCTCCCACAGTGGGAGCACCCGCTCAGCTGACCAACAAGTGCCAGATGGCTGGCGAGCACAGCTGCGGCAGCACGAGCCTCTCACGTGACACAGATCTTAGCTACAGTAAATAATGCTGCTACAAACATAAGGGTGCATATTTTCTTTCTGATTGGTTTTTCAGGCTTCTTAGGATATATTGTTAGAAGTGGGATCACTGGGATAAATGGTAGTTCCATTTTTAATTTTGACACTGTGTTTAATAGTGGTTATACCAGTCTGCATTCCCACCAGCCACTAGAGTTCCCTTTGCTCCACGTCCTCACCAGCACTTGATGCTTATTGATTTATTGATAATAGCCATTCTGACAGGTCTGAGGTGGTACTCCATTGTCATTTTAGTTTGTATCTCTCCGATGATCAGTGACTTTGAGCATTTTTCTATATGTCTCTTTGCTATCTGTATTTCCACTTCAGAGAAGTGTCTATTTAGGTCATTTGCTCATTTTTTAATTGGATTGTTTGTCTTCCTTTTGTTAAGTTGTATGAGTTCCTTATATAGTTTGGATATTAACCCTTTATCAGATGTATCATTGCCAAATATGTTCTCCCATACAGTGTGATCCCATTTCATTTTGTTGATGGTTTCTTTTGCTGTGCAGAGCTTTTTATTTTGATGTAGTCCCATTTGTTTATTTTCTCCTTAATTTCCATTGTCTTAGGAGATGTATCTGCAAACATATTGCTACTAGAGGCCCAGTGCACAAAATTCGTACACTGTGTGTGTGTGGGGGGGGGTTCCTCAGCCTGGCCTGCACCCTCTTGCAGTCCAGGCCCCTCAGGGGATGTCTGCCTGTTGGCTTAGGCCTGCTCCCCTGGAAGTCAGATCCCTCTCACAGTCCAGAACCCCTCACTCCTTACCGCCCACCTGCTTGCAACTCCTTACTGCTCGGTTCACTGCTCCATTGTGCTGCTGTAGAGGCAGGAGAGGCTCCCGCCACCACAGCTGTGCTCACCAGCTGTGAGCCCAGCTTATGGCTAAGTGGTGCTCCCCTTGTGAGAGTGTGCTGACCACCAGGGGGCAGCTCCTGCATTGAGCATCTGCCCCCTGGTGGTCAGTGTGCATCGTAGGGACCGGTCATTCTGGTCATTCTACCATAACAGTCGCTTAGGCCTCTAGTAAAAAATAAAATAAAATAAAACTTTAAAAATGGTAAAATAATAGTAATAATAATAATAAATAAAAATATAATAATAAAAAGTGAAATAAAGTGAGAAAAAAATTAGTTTCTTAAGTAAAAGACAAAAAATGAAAAAGTGAAGTAGTGAAGTTCATTCACTTTAGTGGAGCTTCAATGACCCATGGGGGCTGGTTTAAGACCCCTCTCTACTGTTCTGCCTGGCACGTCTGTTTCCTGTCAGGTAGTCAGCACAGTGTTGAAGTTCCCAGTGATCCACAGCTCCTCTGTGTCATAAGCCACAACCTTGGTTTCAGGCAGGCAGAGTCACTCTGCTCACTTTGTTTCTCTGCCTGCCTTCAGTTGTATTTACACAAGCATCTATTTCTGACACAGCCCCTGGGTGACGGTGTTTCTGTATTCATTTCTGGGACCAAATGGCCCCTCGACCCAGTCCCCCAGGGTTCCCTGGGGGTGTTTAGACTCTTCCTTTCCCTGCCTCACTCAAGTCGGGGTTGGAGGAACAGACTGTCCCAGAGTTGGTTTCCTGCTTGTCTCTCCCTATTCTGCTCCCCAATTTCCACAAAAACCACCTTCCCCTGCAGTCTCAGTGAGTGTTTTTAATGGAAAGATCCTATGCACTAGGTTTAGCAAGCGAAAGCAAGGAAGTTATAAAGACAAAGCAACCATACCACCTCACATCTTTCTCCCCCCAGCACTGTGTGTCCAGTATAGAACTTCAGGCTGCCTTCCTGGGCACAGTCTCCCATGGCTGTGTGCTTAGATCTAGAGTCCCCCTCTGCCAGCAGCCCTGTGGACCCCCTTCCACATCAGAGGGCTACACTGACCACAAGGGCTGCGGATTTGGTGCAGCACAGTCTCCCTCTGAGATTCTAGTCCTGCCTGTGTGCGTTTCTCCCTCTAGCCCGGATTCCAGATCCCACCTCTCTCCAGGCAATCTCTGACTTTTCTGTCCACAGATTGCCTTACCAGCTGTGTTTAATTCACTAATTCCAGGTGGGTGTTATTCGATTCAGCTGTTCCTTCTATCTTCTCTGTGAGAAGGTGCAGGAACTGTCCGCACATTCGGCCGCCACCTTACCTTTCCTAGGACAAGCTTTTTAGGTGCCTGTGGCCAGGAAGGCTGGAGTCTCGGTGTTCGTGGGTTCACAGCTGAGGCATTTGGTCCCTGGGCGTTGTGGTTGTAGGGTCACGGGAGGTATCCGAGGTCTCCCTGGATGAAGGTAAGGCGGGGCTTTCGATCACAGCCGCTCTCCCCTTCAAGATGGCACAGTCTCTCCGGCAGAGCTGGAGCTGCTCCGGGAGAGATTTCAGCAGTAGTAGAGGCTGCCCAGCCAGGGGAGCCTGGTCCGCCAGTCCCCACCAGTCTTGTGGAATATAACTATCCCTCACTCACAAATACACACACTCCCCGCACGTCCATGCACTCTCCTTTCGCTCTCTCACTCACTCACACTATCTTGCTGACTGCCATTCAGCTGGCTGCCATCTTGGATCTCCCTCATATATTCTGGCTGATCTCTTACTCTTTACCCCCCACCTTCCCTCATAGGTTGGACAGTCTGTTTGATGCTTTTATGACTGGTTCTATTTTTGTTCATCAGTTTATGTTGTTCATTATATTCCACAAATGAGTGAGATCATGTGATATTTATCTTCCTCTAACTGGCTTATTTCACTTAGCATAATGCTCTCCCGTTTTATCCATGCTGTTGCAAAAAACAGTAGTTAGATGCCACGAAGTAGGTGGCAATGCCTTGGCCGTATGCACGTTGTTCGGCCCGAGAACCTCTTCCGTCCTTGTGAAGGGGAGTGCTAACCTTCACTCCTTTCACACAACACTCCCAACACCATTTATTGAAGAGATTGTCGTGACTTCATTGTATCCTCTTGCTGCCTTTGTCAAATATTAATTGACTATAATAGCTTGGGATGATTTCTGGGTTCTCTGTTCTGTTCCATTGATCTCTATGCCTATTCTTATGCCAGTACCAGGCTGTTTTGATTACAGTGGTTTTGTAGTATAACTAGATATCTGGTATTGTTATCCCTCCAACTTTTTTCTTCTTTCTCAAGATTGCTGTGTCTATTTGGGGTCTTTTTTTGTTTTTGTTGTTCCATATAAATTTTTGGAGTATTTGTTCTAGATCTGTGAAATATGCTGTATATGCTGTTGGTAATTTAATAGGGATTGCATTGAATCTATAGATTGCTTTGTTAGTATGGACATTTTAATGATGTTAATTCTACCAATCTATGAATATGCTATATTCTTCCACTTGTTTATGTCTTCCCCTATCTCTTTTTTCAACATCCTGTGGTTTTCTGAGTACAAGTCTTACCTCTTGGTTAAGTTTGTTCCTAAGTATCTTAATTTTTTTGTTGCAATGGTAAATGGGATTGTTTGTTTAGTTTCTCTTTCTGAGAATTCATTATTGGTGTATAAAAATGACATCAATTTCTGGGTGTTAATATTGTTCCTGCTACATCGACAAATTTATTTATTAAATCTAGTAGTTTTTTTGGTGGCCTTTAGGGTTTTCTCGGTACAATATCATGTCATCTGTGAATAGATAGCTTTACTTCTTCCTTTCCAATTTGGAGGCCTTTTATGTTTTTTTTCTCGACTGATCACTGTGTCTAGGACTTTCAGTACTATGTGGAATAAGAGTGGTGAAAGCAGACATCCTGTCTTGTTCCTGTTCTTAGGGGAAATAGTTTTAGTTTTTACCCATTGAGTATTATGTTAGCTGTATTATGTTGTTATTGATTTGGGAATATTGTACCAGCCTTGCATCCCTGAAATAAATCCCACTTGGTCAGGGTGTATGGTCTTTTTAGTATATTGCTGGATCAGATTTGCTATTTTGTTGAGTATTTTAGCATCTATGTTCATTAGGAATATTGGCCTGTAATACTCTTTCTTTGTAGTGTCTTTATCTGGTTTTGGAATTAGGCTAATTCTGGTCTCGTAAAAGAAGGTTGGATGTATTTCTTCATCTTGGATTTTTTGGAATAGCTTAAGGAGGATAGGTGTTAGTTCTTCTTTGAATATTTGGTAAAACTTCCCTGTGAGGCTGTCTGGACCAGGGCTTTTGTTTTCTGGTATCTTTTTTTTTTATTACTGCTTCAATTTCATCAGTTGTTATCAGCCTATTCAGGTTTTCTGTTTCTTCCCCATTCAGTTTTGGAAGATTGTATATTTCCAAGAATTTTCCCATTTTGTCCAGGTTTTCCAGCTTGTTGGCATATGGTTGTTGATAGTAATTTTCTTACAATCCTTTGTATTTATGTAGTGTCAGTTACTTCACTGCTTTTGTTTCTGATTTTATTTATTTGGGTCCTCTCTTTGTTTCATGATGAGTCTGGCTAAAGGTTCATCAATCTTGTTTATCTTTTTTTAAAAAAAAACAGCTCTTGGGTTCATTGATATTTTGTAGTGTTTTTTAGTCTGTAGGTAATTTATTTATGCTCTGATCTTTATTATTTCCTTGCTTCTACTTACTCTGGGCTTTTCTTGTTCTCTTTCTAATTCTTTAAGTTGCAGGATTAGATCGCTTATTAGAAAAATTTCTTGTCTCTTGAGGTAGGCCTGTGTAGTGCTCTCAAGACTGTTTTTGCTGTGTCTCACAGATTTTGGGTTGTTGTGTGTTCCTTTTCTTGTTTCCAGGAATTTTTCTCTTCTTTTATCTCTTGGTAACCCATTCATGTTTAAAAACATGCTATTTACCCTCCATGTGTTTGAATGTTTTTGGTGTGCTTTTATTGTAGTTGATTTCTAATTTCATGCTATTGTGATTCGAGAAGTACTTCATATGATTTCAATATTCTTGAACTTATAGAAACTTATTTTATGTCCTAACACGTGGTCTATCTTTGAGAATGTCCCATGTGCACTTGAGAAGAATGTATATTCTGCAGCCTTGGGGTAAAATATTCTGTAAATGTCAAATAAATCCATTTAATCTAGTGTGTCATTTAGGGTCACTATTTCTTTGTTAATATATATTTTAGAATACCTATCCAGTTATGTATATGGTATTAAAGTCCCCTAGTATGACTGTATCACTGTCTATATCTCCCTTAAAGTCCTCCAGAAATGTTTTTATATACTTGGGTGCCCTATATTGGATGAATATATGCTTATCAGGATTATATCTCCTTGTTGTATTGATTCCTTTAGTATTATGAAGTGGTCTTCATTGTCTCTTGTCATGGCCTTCATTTTGAAATCTATTTTGTCAGATATTAGTATTACTACTGCAACTATCTTTTCATTTCCATTTGCATGGAAATTATTTTTCCATACCTTCACTTTCATAGTGTGCAAGTCTTTTGTTCTGAGATGTGTCCCTTGTACACAGCATATATGTATATGGGTCATGTTTTCTTATCCATTCAGCTACCCTATGTCTTTTGATTAGAGCATTTAATCCATTTACATTTAAGGTTATTATTGATAGGTACCTATTTGTTGCCATTTTTATTCATTATGCTTGTGTTCCTTTCTCTCTCTCTCTCTCTCTTCTTCTTACAGCAGTCCTTTTACCATTTCTTGCAGTGCTGGTTTAGTGGTAATAAACTCCTTAGCCTTTTTTTGTCTGTGAAGCTCTTTATTTCACCTTCAATTTTGAATGATAGCCTTGCTGGATAGAGTAGTCTTGGATTCAGTTCCTTACTTTTCATTACTTTGTACATTTCATGTCACTCTCTTCTGGTCTGAAGTCTTTCTATTGAGAAACCAGCTGACCTTCTAATGGGAGATCCCTTTTAGGTAATTTTCTGTCTCTCTCTTGCAGCCTTTAAGATTCTTTCTTTGTCTTTAACATTTGCCATTTTAATTATGATGTGTCTTGGTATGGGTTGTGTCGAGTTCATCTTGATTGGGACTCTCTGTGTTTCCTGGTCTTGAGTGACATTTTTCTTCACCAGGCTAGGAAAGTGCAAGAAAGTTCTGCCCATTCAGCTGCCATCTTCTCCCTTCTGAGTTTGCCTGGAGCTCTGGCCTTTCTGAAGCATTTTGACACTCACCTGTAGTTATCAGCCCTGGATCACAATAAGATCCTCTGGTGAACTTTCCAGAAATACCAATGCCAGGGCCCCACCCCCCTGATTCTTATTTCAATATCCTGAGTGGAACCCAGGCATTGGCATTTTATAAGCTCCCCAGAAAATGCTAGTGTGAAGCCACAGCCAAGAAGGACTGTCAAATAGCATCCTCTGAAATGGAAGAAACTGATAAGGTGCTTGGGGAAGGGCTTATGCAATAGTTTTGGGGTTTTTTATAAAACAGTAATGCTTTCCCCCCAAAAGGAGCAGGGCTAAAGCTTTATAGTCCTCATCTCAATTAATACTTTATGAGAAAGGCAGTAGGGCTATAATTCCCAGGGTTCTGATAAGGAAATGGCTGAGAGGGTGGAGTGCCTCCCAGCCCACCCAGCTGGCCAGTGGCAGTACTGAGTCCAGGTTGCACAGTGTCTCACCATGGACACAGCACACACTCATGCCGGCCTCCAAGCCCTGACCCCATTCTTTCTAGAAAAAAGAGTAGAAGAAAATACACCAAAATGTTAATGATGATTATCTTTGGCTGATGTGATTATGGGTAATGTTTTCTTCCATATACTTTTCTGCATTTTTCAAGTTTTGATCAGTGAGCATGTATTATGCTAATAATCTCAAGCAAATAAAAGTCCTTTCAAGGTGTTGAAGTAAATACCATTGTCATTTTCTGGAAGAGCAAACTGAGGCCAATGGAGTCCAAAGGAAATGAATGACAGAATTAGGGATAAGCCTGTTACCCAAGTCCCATACAGTCTTGAGACCCCTCAGGGGGTGAAGCAAGTGTGATCTGATCTTTACCTATAAGATGAGGCTCTAACCCAACGAGGTGTGTCTCAGTGGTTGAGTGTCGACCTATGAATCAGGAGGTCACAGTTTCATTCCCAGTCAGAGCACATGCCCAGGTTGCAGGCTCCATCCCCAGTGTGGGCATACAGAAGGCAGCCGATCAGTGATTCTCTCTCATCATTGATATTTCTCTCTCTCTCTCTCTCTCTCTCTGTCCCTTCCTCTCTGAAATAGATAGAAATATACTTTGAAAAAAGATGGGGCTCTAGAAAGGTGTGAAAAAATGCCCCAAAGTCAAAATTCTTGCACTGTTTTAATTTGATTATATATGCTCTTGTAGAATAAACAGAAAAATGAAAATAAAGCAAAGAAACCTGAAATCTCACCACCCAGAAGTAAACAGTAGGAAAACTTGGGGTCCTATTCTTTCAGGCAAGTCTTTTTATAAATACTCATACAGATCCAAGTAAGCATCATTTTTTTATCAATGGGCCATGTTGTACACATGTAGTTTTGCAAATTTTTTTTAAATTCAATATATCATGGGCATGTCAGTCTTAGAATGGCTGCATAGTGTTATATGGGTGTGCCATAAAGCATTTCCAGTGGTTCTCAACCTTCCTAATGCTGCGACCCTTTAATACAGTTCCTCATGTTGTGGTGACCCCCAACCATAAAATTATTTTCGTTGCTACTTCATAACTAATTTTGCTACTGTTATGAATCGTAATGTAAATATCTGATATGCTATATGTGTTTTCCGATGGTCGCGACCCACAGGTTGAGAACCGCTTAGCCAATCTCTTCAATGGACATGAGTTGTACCTAACCAATCTTGTTTTAATTGTGTTGGATAAAGGACATTCTAATATAGTCCTACAAATAACTCTGGAGTAAAGTTTTTTTGTTTGTTTTGTTTTGTTTTTGTACAGTGAACAGTGACTAAATTGGGGTATGTGGATGTGAGAGTGTGTGTGTAAATGTGTGTCTTCATGGGCTGAATTTGATTTAATTAATCTAAAGAGCATTAACCCCACATAGATCTTATCAAGCCTCTCTCTCTCTCTCTCTCTCTCTCTCTCTCTCTCTCTCACACACACACACACACACACATGCACACACACACACACACACACATTTGCAGGTGAGCTGTGGTTGCATAGCCTTCTTGAGAAGAGCTGGGCAGAGTGACCTGATGAGGCCATGAGGCCAACAGCCAAGGTCAGGTTTTCTACCAGCTTGGGCTCTGAGCCAAGAGTTTGCTCTTAAAAAATGCCTGTAGGCAATCACACACACGTGCACACACACACACTAGCCAATCTCATTCTCTTTGCATGCAAGATGTGGGGCAGCAATAGTATCGCACATCTGGAGGCAGCATAATTGAGTGGCTGAGGGCCTTAAGTCCTTGATTAAACTGGTTGTTCATTTGAAGGGACAATTAACCCAGCTAATATTCCAGGCCAGCCCACTGGGTCCATCCCCATCAAAGGACATACTGAACAGATAATAAAGACTTTATGGAGGAGAATAAGGCTCTGGGCTCCTTACCTGAGGCTCACTGCCCAGGTCAAGCTGAGGTTATGGACACGTCAAAGCAAGGAGACTCCAATTCCAGCCCGCCTGGGGTTGTGGGAGCTTGAGAGGATAGTCCTTCTGAGGAAGTTCTCTCACAAATGAAATGGCTTCCCTCTCTGCTCGACTTTGCCACATTTATGTATGAGCTTAGAGCTTCAGCAGCCATCTTCACGTGTGATATTGATAATCCATGCAATATCATCTTCACCACATCAGTGAGGCCATGTGGGGACCTCACTGAATCTGCCCTACTCTGGGCCTTTCGCTGCATCACAGCTTTCTTACTGTTTGAGCCAGTGGTTCAGAGTTCCCTGTTTCAAGCAGCAGAAAGCATCCTAATAAAATGGGCCCCTCTCATCACTACCAGCTTCCTAGTAGAGGAAAGGTATAGAACAGCAGTTCTCAACCTGTGGGTCGCGACCCCTTTGGCGGTCGAACGACCCTTTCACAGGGGTCGCCTAAGACCATCCTGCATATCAGATATTTACATTACGAATCATAACAGTAGCAACATTACAGTTATGAAGTAGCAACGAAAATAATTTTATGGTTGGGTCACAACATGAGGAAGTGTATTTAAAGGGCCAGAAGGTTGAGAACCACTGGTATAGAAGGAAGGACACAGGGAAAAATCTTCCTCCCTTTCTCTTCCAAAGCCTGATGTCAATCATGGGACAAGATGTCCCCCAAAGCACACATGTTCTCAATTGCCTGGAGCCTAGAAGGTTGAATCCAATAACTTCACTTGTTCTTGCCAGAGGGGTCGGACAACACAGGTGACTATGCTGAGGGAGCAGGGAAAGGGAGCCAGGGCTTGGCCTCAGTGAGCTACTTAGGTCGGACAGGGCCAGAGCAATTTCTAGTCAGTTGCCAATCTTGGCTTGAGATTCCCAAAGGGTGGGTGAGACAAAGAGTGGGTAAGAGTAGAAGTGGGTGGGCATCCCCAGCCCCTGAAGGAACGTATAAAAATATCTCCCGTGACAGAAGTGTGTTCACGCTATGGGCTGTGCTATGGGCTTAGCATGGATTACCAATATCATCTTCACCACACCTGTGAGGCAGATGCCATTAATCCACTTCCAGGCAGGGCCAGAGGGGTTAGGCTTGTACAAAGGCACACATTGAGGAAGATTGAGGCAGGATTAAAATATAACATGGTACAACTCTAAAGCTCTTACCCATGCTTTCTCAACTTATGTGTTCATCTGTCCAGCCAGCCAGCCACCATCCATTCTTCTATTCATCTTACAAATATTATCTGATCATCTGTCCCTTGTCAAGCACTGTGCCAGGTGCCAGGAATGAAGTGACGACAGCCAGGAGCCCTGCATTCTCAGCATCCTGAGTGGACAGGGGCACCCTTGGCTAAGGCTGATGACTACATGTAGGCTAAGGGTCAGGCCTCTCACACCACTCAGGCAGGATTTAGGAAGACAGTTCCTCATAGCTATAGAAGGGTGTGTGCTTGGAGTCTTCTGAGCCATGAGATCACAGACCCTGCATTGGGTTTGAGTCTTGGCCCTGTACACTTACTATTGGTGAGACCATGAGCAAGGCACTTTCTCTGGGGCCTCAGTTTTCTCATCTACATAGTTGGGATAAAAATATCTATATGCTTTTTGCAGGGGTGTTGGGAGCATAAAGAAGCTTTGTAAACTCCTATGTTCTAGGCAAGTATCAAGCAGTAAATACACTCGCCCTGTGTTTGAAGAAGATATGTTCTGCTTTTTTAAAAAATATATTTTTATTGATTTCAGAGAGGAAGGGAGAGGGAGAGAGAGATAGAAACATCAATGATGAGAGAGAATCATTGATCGGCTGCCTCCTGCACGCCCACTACTGGGGATCGAGCCAGCAACCAGGCATGTGCCCTTGACCAGAATCGAACCCAGGACCCTTCAGTCCTCAGGCTGGTGCTCTATCCACTGAGCCCAATCAGCTAGGGCATATGTTCTGCTTTTGATGTGATCAGCAAGTCCCAGATAAGAATAGCCTCTAAAAGCTTCTTTATGTGTTTTAGATGTGTCCTGGCACGCACCATTCTGGAACCCCCTGGAGTCTTGTATGTGCCTTAAGGGAAGAAGCTAGGGCCCAAGTGGCTATGCAGGCCAAGGTGGCACAGTGGCTCAGATGCCCACACTCTGGTCCAGAGCTCTGCCCCAACACCACTGGCCATGTCAGAAGAGCGAATGCTTGCTTTTGGTTTAGATATTTGGAAGATTCTATTAGCCAGGAGGGCATCAGAGATGAGTGTGTTTTCTTCTAGATGTAAAGGACAGTGTGTGAGCCCCTGGTGGCTCTGGGGTGGAGCAGTGTGCCAGGTGAGGAGCAAAACTGAGCTTATTCAGCAGTGTGACTCACAGCAAAGGGGCACCCTGTGCCAGGGCCAGGGCCCAAAGCCTATGCCTTCGCCTCCTGCGAGACGGTGTTTCTGTTAACTGCTCCTCCTGCAAGAAGCCACACGAGGGGTCATCTTCCAGGAGGCTGTCTTGGGAGGCCTCTGCACCTTCCTGCTCTTGGCCTTGGAGATGTTCGCAGTGGGCTTTGCAGAGAGCAGCAAGGCCTTTTAACCCTCCGCCTGACCTGTCTGAGCGCTCAGGCAGTTTCTTTGGCTTGAAGACCCTTGGCAGCTCCTTTCCGAAAGGCAATGGTGGAGGGCGCATCTGCTCTGTGTCTCACCTGCTGGTTTCCCAGGAACTAAAACATGGGGATCAGGGTGGGAGGGGAAAGAAATAAGAATAGATTCTGTTGAAACTTAGGCCTTCGAGTTAAACATATAGAGCCCAGAATAAGTGTTCCACTTTACTCTAAATAAAGCCCCCCTCCTCTCTCTCTCTCTCTCTCTCTCTCTCTGTCTCTCTCTCTCTCTCTCTCTCTCTCTCACACACACACACACACACACACACACACACACCCTTCTATAGCTATGGGTAATAAGCAGCCTTGTTTGGAGTGTCCAGGCAGGTTTCACATGTGTGTGGTGGAAGCGTATGAACATGTCTCTCTGTATACATGTGCATACATGTACCTGTGTTGGCTCTTGTGTGTACACATCTCTATAAATGAGTGATGCAAATGACCTCCCCACACCTGTAAGTCGATGTAGACATGCTTTTGTGCAGATGAGTGTTCCCAGCACCTGTTGTGTGTCCTGTGGGGAAGGGGCTCCCTGTGGCCGGTGTTGCCCAGTCGGGGGGTGCAGGCCCCCGTGGGCAGGAGGAACTGGTCAGCACCAGGGTCAGGGGTGGCGGAGCCGCCTCACCTGGTCAATAAGGTGAAGCAATCTTAGATCCTAGAAAGGGAACTTCCTGTTTTTATAGCATCTATGGACTCCCGGGCTGACAAACCCCATATTTAAAGGTTGAAAATACCAATTTTATAAGGTAAAGACCAATGTTCATTTATCTCTATTAAAGGCATTTACAAATGATTAATTGATTAAAAGGAGTAGAAAAGAAAATCATCTAAAATCTCACACCACTGTGATTTATCTGATATCAAGGTTTAGTTAGGGTATCCTGAGCAAGAATTCTGCCTAAAAAATGCAGAAATAAATGTTTTAATACCAAAGAATCAATAAACTATGCTAAGACTAAGACACCAAGCAATATGCGGGAAGAGCTCTGAAGGTCTTGGCTATCTGAGGAGCTGTGTCTGTCTGTGCACATGTGAGTGTGTGTATGCATGTGTTGCGTGTGAGTCTATGTGTGCCTGTGTATGTGTGCCTATGTGTGTACATTAGATCTTTGTATGTGTCTGTGTTGATACTGTATATGTGTCTTATGCATGTGAGTGTGTACAGTGTATGGGTGTCTCTTTGTGTGTCTGTGTTGTGTGTGCATATGTGTGTACATGTGTGCATTGTATGTGCATCTGTATATGTGTGTATGTTATATATGTGTCTCTGTATGTCTGTGGATATGTGTAGTAAATGTGGGTCGGTGTGTTCATGTGCGTGTATGTGAGTGTGTGTTCATATGTGTGTATCTGAGTGTGTGAGTGTGTGTGTGTGTGTGTGTGTGTGTGTGTGTGTGTGTGAGACCTTGGATATGTCATCCTGTGCCTGGCCTATAGTTCCCATAATTACAATAGGAGGTGTGAGGACAACATGAACTCTTGGTTTCTGTGGGCACTGTCTGCTCAGCTCTCCTGTCGGGGCTCCGATGGTCCCTCAATCTCCTTCCTGCTCTGGAAAGTCTCCCACTGGCCTTTCACCCTCCCTGCTCCCAAGTGATTGTGCGGTCCTTCCCGTGTCCACACACTGTCCCAGCCGCTGCGGAGCTGAGCCCTTTGCCTGTGTTGCAAACTCAGCCATCTCTCGCCTTTACACTGAGTGATCTTGGGAAGCCCCTCCTCCTGCCTGGACTGCAGGCAGGAAAATGAGGCCATGAGAAACACCTCCAACTTTGACATTCTCAATATGCAGGCTTCCTGCCCCAGGTGAGCAGGTGGGATCTGGGACATGGTCCAGGAAACGCCACACACACTACTCTCCTCTCCAGACTGGACACTCCTCCACGGCATGCAGCGTCCCAGCGGCAGCACAGGGCCTGGCACAGAGCGAGGTATGAAGCATGTGCAGAAAGAGGCGAGGCTGATTAGCTGAACCAGCACCCCTACAGCCTCCCCTCCGGCACCCTCCGCGCACCAGATTTAGGACTCAGAATGCTCTCACTCTCTTTCTCTTTCTCTCTCTCTTCCTCCCTTCCTCCCTCCCCCTGCACTACAGAGCCACCTGGGAGCACTTACCAGTAATGGTGCCCAGTTCTTCTCAGACCAAGTGAATCAATCTCTTCAATCTCTGAGCAGAGGTCCAGCCTTCTGCATTGTCAACATTCCCACGTCGCTCTAACGTGCAGGGCAGGCTGGCCTAGTGACCAGAGACTCTCCAGACACTCTCAGCAGAGCCCAGATGAAAGGTCTTAAGCCATGACTTTGCTTCCAAGTTTCCTGCTGAGCTGTAACACAAATATCAAGCCTCCCCGAGTTTCTAATTGCAGTGTTCTGGCCTGGACCTGGAAAGTCGCACCTGACTCAGCCCCCAGGCCCCTGGTGCTGGCGCAGGCGGTCCTTGGTCCTCTCAAAGCCAGCCTGGGGGGCTTCAGAGGCTGAGCTGTGTAGGAATGCCCCCGCCTGAGTGTCACAAGCTGCTTCAGAATAAGCATCACTAGTGGTAGGAAACCCTAGCTTCCTGCTGCCCCTCATCCTCAACTTTGAGACATTCTTAAAAGCCAGCCTGGCTGTCCCTGCCTTTGTTCAAAGGCTCTGGTGATGATACCTGGTCCTTCGTGCAGCGTGTGAAGACCCGGGGGGTCGTCCAGGGCCTCGTCTCGAGCCTTCTCCCATGGCTGTTACGCCTCTACGTGTGCAGTTCTCTCTGCTCGGCTCACTCCTGCCTGTCTCCTCACCTGGCTGGGCTAAACTCCTACTCACCTCTCGGGTCTCCTGACCCCACATTGGTCCAAGTCACCACTTACCCCTCTCACAGCTCCTAGAGCCCCAGGTGTAAGTCCTGGGTCCTCCACCAACCCATACCCTTCAGGACTGCAGGAACTGGGCCACCTGTGCCCACTGCTCTCCATGGTAACCACATGTCTGCCCAGGGCCTGCCATGTAATAGGTGCTCAATAACTATTTGCAGAATGAATAAATGAAATTACATAAACACGCATTTCTTCAGTCTCAGTGATTCTTACCCCAATAGGTTTTCCATCCTCATCGAGTGAGCAGGCAGGGAATGTATAATTGAGGTTGTTCTGAAAATGCAGCACAGCAGCTATAAGCTGCATGTGTGTGTGTTCAGGTAGGCATGCACACATGTGGACATATACAAACGTACATGTGTGGTAGTTAGAGGCTGAGGCTGCATTTAGGTTGAACTCAGAGACATTCTTTACCCAACAATCATGCAATGGCTCCTGGGAGTTCGGTTTTCTCCCTGGAACACAGGCCTCCTCCAGGTCCACAGGGTGTGTGTGCAGTGCTCAGAGCCTGAGTGCCCGGGGGTGGGGACAAAGGGAGCCTCAGTTGTCTGGGGTTTAACCAGAGAAGGGTTTGGGGATAGTAGAAAGAGCATAGCTCTGGAGTCTGACTGGGGTGGGTTCAAATCCGTGCCCTGATTTTTCCTTGCCAGCTTTGTGACCTAAGACCAGTTCTCAGTGTCCTGCTCTGCCCAGAAAAACACGGGTAACTCAGCCAGCTGCTGGTGCTGACAGGTAGAACTGGCTGGTGAGGCAATATGCTTTGCTCTCACCTTTTAAAAGGTGTTGATCCCCCAACACTGCCTAGCATAGGGCATTACATATAGTCAGCGCTTAATGAAAATCTGGCTGCTTGCCCTGGCCAGGTGGCTCAGTTGGTTGGAGCAGTGTCCTGTACACTGAGAGATTATAGGTTTGATTCTTGGTCAGGACGTGTATGGGAGGCAACCGATCAATGTTTCTCTCTCACATCAATGTTTCTCTCTCTCCCTTCCTCTTGCTGTAAAATCAATAAACATATCTTTAGGTGAGAATATAGAAAGAAAGAAAGAAAGAAAGAAAGAGAGAGAGAGAGAGAGAGAGAGAGAGAGAGAGAGAGAGAGAGAGAAAGAAAGAAAGAAAGAAAGAAAGAAAGAAAGAAAGAAAGAAAGAAAGAAAGAAAGAAAGAAAGAAAACCTGGTTGGCTTGATTTAGCACCTGGCCCAGAGACTGGCACATAGTAGATACTCAATAGTTCCTCCTGGAAACAGTGCTGACCTGAGACTCAGGGGGCCTGGGGGCACAGCCCAGTTCTGTGTGTGTGTGTGTGTGTGTGTGTGTGTATGTGTATGTGTGTGTGTGTTGCTGTCCCTGTGACCTTGAACAAGCACATACCCTTTTCCTGGGCCCCAGCTTCTTCCAAGGTCAAAGGAGTGGGCTGAGCCCCTGCTGCCTCATTTTTCCATGTTAAGTTTCACCTTGTTTGAGAGACTTCTGCCCAGGGGTGGTGAGGTCCTGGCTGGGTCCCCCAGGAGGCTGGTGCAGACCAGGGTGCAGGCTGCCAGCACCAATCTGGCCCTGCTCCTGGCCTAAGGGAGGGGAGCCGTGTTCCTCTCCGACCTGCTGATAATAGAAAAGGGCTCCTTCAATTGAGCTGTTTCCTTCTTTTGCCCTAAGCTATGAGGAGTAGATTGGATGGAAATTATCAAGCCTTCTCATCTAGAATAAATATTCTTGAAATGGAGCAAGTTATAAATAAGCAAGCAGCAATCTCCTGTGTTATGAATATATAATTTCCATCTTTAATAGCTGACTTGGCCCCAGGGACTATCTGAAAATGGCCTGTCTGGTCCTGATATTTTATGTTTTTTTTAAAAAAGGCCTCCAAACTTTTGTTTCTGAGTCCTTGGAGAGTTAAGTCTCTGGGGGAAATAATGAGAGTTGAAAGTCACAGTGAGCCCAAGTATCAAGGGCAGGCACTTTATTTTCAAAAAACCCCAGAGAATGCAAAGGCTCACATAGAATTGGAGAGTGAAGGCTGAGAGGGGCAGCTGAGCTTGGCTTGTCCCACCCTCTCGTTTTACAGAAAGGCAGAATGACTGCCCAAAGCCACAGCAGTGAACTACATTCTACAAGTCTAGAAGCAGGCCTGTCAGATTCACCGGGCTGCTGGCGGGCTCTCTCTTCCAAGAGGCTGAGGAGAGAGACTGAGGATCCAGATTCTGGAGTTCACAAAATCCTCCAGGGATGATTGACAAGGAGGTTTGCCTCCAGTGGTGGCCCAAGAATGAGGGGAGTTGCCTTGGCTCAGAGGCAAAATTATGAGGCCCAGTAAGCACTGGGCACTGATTTTTCTCAGACCTTGAGCCAAGTCTGTGTCTCAGCCTTGCATTTAGGAGCCTGACCCCTGTCCTTTCTCCTTCTGTAGCCCCAACATCCAAGGATGGGATACTGCCTGGCTTGCAGCCTGGTGTCATGAGGACAATGGGCTGTGGGGCCTCACAGATCCCATCTGATCATTGACTCCTCCACTTCCCAGCTCCGCGGTACTGAACAAGCTTCTCTTAGCCTTGATGTCCTAATCTGTCAAATGGGAATGAGGATGGCTGATAGGATTAAAGGAGACAATGTGTGTAAATCAGACCACTGCACTGGGACTGTCCCTGTCTGAGAGCCGCTGGTTTGGATGAGCCCAACAATTGTGTGTTCATTCATCTCGTCTCCTGGAGATAATGAATCTTCCCCAGAGCCCACATTCTCCTCCTTGGTCCACAGCAGTGTCCAGTGTAGGGCAGCCATACTGCAGGTGTCCAAGCCAGGCCATATGGATAGCTGAGCACCTACTCAGGGCCTGGTGACATGTCTAGTAATGGCTACCAGTTATCAGCATCGACTCTGTGTTACATTCAGAAATGCACTGACTCATTTTATCCTGAGCACAACACTACAGGACGGGCGTTGTCCCCATTTTAAAGATGAGCAAAAGGAGGTTTGCTAAGTGATTAAGGAACTTGCCCAAAGTAATACAGCGGAACATGGCAGGGCTAACACCAGCCTAATGCAGAACCTCTTTTCCCTCTTCTCCATCACCTTCTTGCAGGATGACCTGCTTTTTCCAGGATCAGAGTAAAGCTGGAAAGCGAATGAATTAAGCAGCAGGGCCCCTATGGTGGGAGCAGGGGCGGGTGGGGAGATATTAATGCCTGTGCAGTGTGTGCGTTAAAATGTAAATGTCCTCTCCTGTGGGTCTCAGGTACACTCATAATTATGAGCCAGAATGTGCGTTCTGATTTTGATCGCATTTGCTCTAATAGCTTTATGTTTTTAAGCCGTTTAATTACTAATCAGTGCTGCCTCGAAAGCTAATGTGAGATGTGCACTTTGCATCTGGGACAAGGACTTCCTCAGTGGACAGCAGGGAAGCCTACAAGGGGCCTGAGGGTGGGCCAGCTGATGTCTCCCTCCTTGAGAGGTGCTTTGCAGCCCCCAGCCCTCCCTGCCATTTGCCACTTGTCTCTGAAACCACAGAATCCGTATATCTGGAAAGAACCTCAGCAATTGGCTAGCCCATTCCCCCTCCTTCCCTCACAAAAGGGGAATCTGAGGCCCCAAAAGGTGCCATGGGTTGCAATGACTGGCATTTGTGGGGTTTCTTTCTTACTTGCTAGGTGATTTCTAGCATATATGTTCATTTGCATTCCTAATTTCAGTAGTCAAAGACTTTCCCATGCTAAATCCTCATTTTTTGAAGCTAAGTTAGGTCTCATTTTCATTAATAGCTCGGCAACAATCATGCAGTGGAAAATTTCCCCAGGTGGGAAAAAAAGAGTCTCAGCCAGGATATCAGGATGTCTGCTAGCTCCTGCTGTGTGTCTCTGGACAAGCTGGGTCACCTCTCTGGTCTGTGATTTCCTTCCAAAGTCAATGCAGGCATTGAGTTATCTCAGTATTTTTCTAAACACTGTTCTATAAAACACTCTGTAGAGCAGAGCATGCCACAACATGTAAATATTTGTTATTTAGGAACAATTTTTTGAAAGGTTACATGGTCTAATAAGTTTGGGCAATGCTGGATTCAAGTTAAGTTACATTTATGTATTTATTTATTTGCCAACATACACAGCACCTTGTGGCCTCTAAGAGGAGCGGATCTTTTCATAGCACACTTGTCAATGTCTTCTGTGCACAGAGCTCCTGGGAGAATGGGCTGAGAAACCTGGTGGGGAGGGGTCCCAGGTATCCTCTGACCTCATTCTCTGAACTTCTGTGCCCCTAAAAGACAAGGAATAAAGGAGACAGCTCTTATGACATCCTCTCAGCCTTAAGACTTGAACCACCACTTTTCCCAAAAGTCACTACACTCTGTTCAGGGCACTCTCAGACTACGCACTCTGAGGCCAGCTCAGGCCTTGATTTCGCCACTCCTTGGCCACAATACCTGCACTGCCTTACTGCTCCACCAACCTCTGTGTCCCCTCAGCCCAACAGGATCCTGGCCATCTCTTTATCCGCCCCACCACTCCCCAGCCCCAGCCCTGCCCCCACATGAAAACTTATGCAGAGGCAGCAATCTCAGCCCCGGAAATGAACCCAGGCTTGGGATCGGAGCCAGATTCAAGTTCTGCCTTTGCAACTTCCTTGTTCTATATTCTAGATCAGTGGCTGACCTGAGAAGTGATCATGTACTGACTGCCTTGCTCTGGGATGAAGACAAGAAGGACCTGATGTTTTGCCTTAGCCAAAGTCCCTTTGAAAGCAAAGCCTGAGGCAAAGGCTAGTGTGTCACTGGTTTTTGTTTCGGGGTTCTTTTGTCACTATTTTTTTGAAGAGTGCAGCCCCAGGGATACAGGAAATAAGCAAAGCTGGAGAGAGAAAAAAGCAAGAGGATGTGAGTCCTGAAGAATGTAGCTACCCAATGGTGTCAAACGTGACTGGCTGGTTGATCTCTTGAAAATGTCTTTCAGAAGACTAGATGGTGACTGCTTCTTAGGACAGTCCATCCACGGGGAGGACGGGGGAGCAGGTGCCCAGAGGCTCCTGTGTCCCGCTGCTCAAAGGCCTGCCCGGGGTTTCCCCCGCCACGCTTCCTGTGCGCGGTGCGCGTCCTTCGCGGGTCCTATTGATCTCAGGTCTCAACATGACCAGGGAGCCTGGAGCAAGAGTGACCTGTGTGTGGCGCAGACAGGAGGGAAATGTTTGGGTGTGCCTACATGAACATGCCAGTCACACAGAGCTGGCCGCGGACGGAGGAATGTGCCAAAAAAAGTGTCTAAGCCCCTGGAGAGGGATCTGGAGTCATGCAGAAGCGTCTGTGCGTCCACCCTCACACCACGAGCCGCTTCTGCCTTCCCACATCCCACTCCCACACTGCAGCCGGGGGCCTCGGCTCTGTGTGAAAACAGATGTTCTCCCTTTTCCTCCAAGAATAGGTATAAATCCAATTAGTCTGGGAAGACTTAAGGCACCGGGTTACTGAAACAAGCCACAGTCCCTGCTGCTCTCGCTCCTCCTGAGGCCCCCATGCATAGTCATCACACCTCACATCCATGACTCAATCTTCATGTCCCTCATCCTCCACCAGCAGTTGGCTTACCAGGCAGGTGACCTGGAACATCATCCCTAAAGACTTTGAGCTTAGCTTGCTCAGTCCTCAGGAGCTGTTACTGATGCAATTGCTCATTTACAAATTCTTTCATCAGGCAAAGGGTCACCAAGACTCCCCTGAGAATCCCTGTCCCCATTGGCAGCAACAGCCCTTGCCCCTCCTCACAGTAGTCAAGGTAAATTACTTCCTCCAGATGCTAACTCCTCTCCTTGTTTGCTGGTCCACTGACATGAGGACATAAAGTCACAGCTTTTAAGTCCAGTGGGACCCTTACGGTGTCTCCTGCAAGGAGTATTAGCCCTACGATGGAAGTGTCAGCTGCCTGGGTACCAGGACCCCCAACCTCACAGAGCCTTGAGTTCTGTTGGGACAAGAAGCATAAACGCTCCCAGAGCGTCGCTGGGAGAGACGGCAACAGCAAATCAACTTTCAGCCCTCGGCTCCCAGACCCACAGATTTCAGCACAGGAACGGAACCATTTATGGCTGTTGATTGGTTCCTTAGACTACATCCGTGCTCCAACCCCACAGCCTTGTGTCTCCAAGCTCAGCCTTTAAAAGGTCACTATCGCCCTAGCTGGTTTGGCTCAGTGGATAGAGCATCGGCCTGCAGACCAAAGGGTCCCGGGTTCAATTCCAGTCAAGGGCACATGCCTGGGTTGCGGGCTCGACCCCCAGCAGGGGGTGTGCAAGAGGCAGCCAATCAGTGATTCTCTCTCATCATTGATGTTTCTATCTCTCTCTCTCCCTCTCCCTTCCTCTCTGAAATCAATAAAAAAAATACTTAAAATAAAAATAAATAAATAAATAAATAAATAAATAAATAAATAAATGTCACTATCACTATTGCAACTGGGTAGTGGGTACATGATAGCACCAGGGGATCCCATGGCCATGTCCGTTGTCATACCTCTTTTGCCATACAGTGGGTAGGAGTCACTGACATGTGGGAAATTATGTAGGAGATGAAGTATTCCATATGGTGGTGCTGGGGGTAGGGGGCCACAAACCCCGCCCAGTAAGGAAACATCACTGTTCTCTCTGGGACAGAAAGGCTCCAGTGTGATCAACCCATCAATATGTGGTGGTCCAGTTCTCCGTCAGGATGGTTTCACGTTGATGGCTCAGGGGCCCTTGCCCTTGGCAGACTTGACATTTCAGAGCAGCAGTCATGGGACAAGCCTTGGTGAGAGGGACCCCCTGCCGTGGCTTTCATGGCTCCCATCCTTGCCACCAGTGACTATGGAGAGAGCAGGCAGACACCCACAGATGGGCTGTCCTGCCCTCCAGTTGTTAAATGTCTGCTGGGTAGTGGACGTTAATATGAGACCGCAAGACCTGCCTGCTGGGTGCCTGTTCTCTTAAGTCCTCTCATATCTATTTCCTCAGACATTCTCATCCCTGACCTTACGGTTTGCTTCCTTTCTGGCTCTTGACCAAACAGCCCAGCCATTAGCACTGCATCTTTGTATACGCTTTCCCCGGTCATTTTCCTTGCAGCTCCACGTGAGATTTCCTTTCACTGCAGTCCCCTCGGGCCGTGCAGCTTGGGCCTGTAGCTCTGCAGTCTCTTCAACTCAGGATGACACATCACCCCCCTGTGAACCAGGCCCACATTTCCTCCTTCTTCATCAGACGATTGGAGAGAATCCCCACCCTGTGAGGAGTAGGTATTCACTGAGAGAAACCGATGCACTGTGCGGGTCACATGTTGGTGTAATTTACTCATGCCTCTGAACACATTTGGACTTGGTCCCAAATGTGCGATTTCCATCATAACTAAACTGCCCACTCAGATCAAGATGGGGAGGTCCAGTCCCACAGTCAGACAGTGTCCCATGACCATTGTAAGTGGTACCCAGAGCAAGAGTTCTCTGCATGAGAATAATGCCCTTGCTCTGGGACCCTAGAGGTCTGCCCTACAATTCTTCTGTGACTGCTTGCCAGGGGCTGCCCCCAGCATCCTTGTCTGCCATGGAGCCCTCTGGCACCATGGGACCTTCCGGGTCAGATGGGCCCAGTGACAGGCAGTGCCGACCACAGCCTGGGTGTGCTGCAGAGCCCTCTCTTAGTCTCAGAAAGTCACTCTGTTTTAACCATGTGCAACTTGTAAGATTTAGTAGGATACTAAATTTTATTTGTCACTTTTCTAAATGTATTTTTTAATAAATAAAACATTCTAACAGTTCCAAAATTAAAAATATTTAAAAAGTATACAGTAAACTGCCTCCCTTCTACCACTAATTTCCTTTCCAGAAGAAAAAATACTGCACTTAATTTCTTGTGACTTCTTCTGACACTCTATCCTTATATAAGCCCATGTGTGTGTGTTTGTGTGTGTGTGTGTGTATCTTCTCACCTCCCTCCATTTTTAAACACAATTGGTAGTTTGTAGTTCTATTCCTTACTTGTTTAACTCAACACTATATTCAAGCCATCTTCACATAGCAACACATAAAGAGGTTCCTCATTATCCTATATAATAAAAGCCTAATATGCTAAGTGTCCAGTCTTATGGTCATCCATTCAACCAATCAAAGCATAATACACTAATGATATGCTAAGGCCGCTCAACCACTGGCTATGATGTGCACGACAACCAGGGGGCAGATGCTCTGACCAGTCGTTAGCTTGCTGCTGGGGTCCGGCCAACTGGGACTGAGCGAGATGGGCTGGACATGCCCTGGAGCCCTCCTGCAGTCCCTCCCCAGCTGGCCAACCTCCTGCATCCCTCACTGGCCCTGATCGTGCACCGGTGGGGTCCCTTGGCCTCGCCTGCACCCTCTTGCAATTGAGGACCCCTCAGGGGATGTCAGAGAGCTGGTTTTCAGCCCGACAGCAGAACGACCAGTCGCTATGATGCCCACTGACCACCAGGGGGCAGACTCTCAACACAGGAGTTGTCCCCCAGTGGTCATTGCGCTCCCACAGGGGGAGCGCCACTCAGCCAGAAGCCCTGAGCTAGACTCATGGCTGGCGAGGGCAGCAGCGGTGGTGGGAGCCTTTCCCGCCTCTGCAGCAACACTTATGGATGTCCAACTGATGGCTTAGGCCCGCTCCCAGGGAGCTGGCCTAAGCTGTCAGTCGGACATCCCCTGAGGGCTCCTGGACTGTGAGAGGGTGCAAACCGGGCTGAGGGACCCCCAAGTGCATGAATTTTGTGCACTGGGCCCCTAGTAGTTTATAATCATCTAGGAGTCCATTAAATGGATGTGCCAAAATCTATTTAACCATTCTCCTATTGACTGACTTATAGTCCTTTGAAATCACAGAGAGGACCACAACGAATAATTCCCTACACCTGGAATCACAGCTTCCCAGGAGGGGTGCACTTGTAATCTTAAAGGATATTTTCAAATGGCCACTCTTGAAGTGTCTATCAGTTCTCACTCCTAGCGATAGTGTGAAAGTGTGCTCACTTTTGTGCACACCACTCTCATTGCATGTTTAATCTTTGCCAATCTGATCAGTGAAAAATGTTGCTTTGGTGTACTTTAGTTTGCTTTCAGGCAATTTTATTAAACTCTAGTGTGTTTAGCTTTGTGTCGCCGGTCAGGTTTAAAGCTACTTGGGCTTTCACAGACTGTATCTCATGCCTTTATAATCATAAGAAAGAGTAGGAGAGCAAAAACCAGGTCTAACTTGTTTGTGACACTCTCCCTGTTCCAAGCATGATTTAGATGCTCAATAAATATTTCTTGAACAAATAAATGAATTGAGTGTGATACTGGTCCCATCTGTGCAGCAGTTTATAGATTAAAGAGTATTTTCCTCCCATTTTATCTATTCTATCTTCCCCAATGTCTAATTTATAACAGCCTGCTTTGTCAAATCCTTGTTAAGAGACACTGTTTCACCCATAGGCCATACTGGAAGGCCACAGCCGTGTTTCTATGCTTCATCCCATGGAATTCTCTGTGTCCCTTACCTGATTGAACCAAGAAGTAGGTACCTGATGCAAAGATATCTTATTTATTGACTGGCCAACAACCTAATACCTATAAGAAATGGCTGGGAAAGATGGCCTGGGCCAGTTAGGACTGGGTATTGGAATTCTGATTGCAGTATATTTAGAGCTGAAAGGTCAAGAGGTAGAATTTGAGTCATGGTGTCCATTATGGGTCATAAAGAAGCCAGGAGCTGTGTGAGAGAACCAGGGAGGCTCTGGAAGGCAGACAGCAGAGGGGGAGGCCACAGGGAGATTGCTCAAAAGAAGTGAATTCCCTGATGTGGTGCTGAGAGACAAAGTGAGGGCTGTTTCCACTACTGATGGCTTCCTACTTGAGTCTCATGACTTCTGGAAATGAATTTAGGATTCTGTCCTTAGATTTCCATGGGCCCCCTGAGTGACCGGACAATAAATGCTTCTTTACTTGAGTTGCCTGAATTGGGTCTCTGTTTCTTGCCATCCATTGATTCCCTAATTGGATTCCATTTTATAAATGTGGGATCTGTGCTGTGAGCAGTGGAGTCCAAGTTCTCTCCCTACCGTGTCAGCTGGCCCAGTGCTTTGCACATGGGAGAAAGTCAGTATGTGTTTGGCAATGTTATGATTGGTTTATTGATTTCTCAGTGGCTTATTTTAAAGCAACAACAGATCTTATAGCAGAAGTATTTTCTAGGATGGTGGCAACAGTAACCCCCATTCCATGTGCCCTACAACAATGTGATCTTGCCATTCCCCTATCAAGAGATGGAATGGAATTCATCTCCCTTAAATTTGGGCTGGACTTGGTAACTCCTTATAACTAACAGAATGTGGCAGAAGTGATAGGGATGACTCTGAAGTTAGGTCTTAAGGAATCTTGAAGCTTTGCTTGGTCTCCTGGAACACTGTCTGTCTCTCCAGAGCTGCCCTCTCCCCTGAACCCCAGTACCCATGCTGTGAGAAGCCCTATGCACACGGGGAGACCACCTGGGGGTGCTGTGATGATCATCTCAGCTGAGTCGAAGACGTTGAGACTTTTATCGGTGAGGCGAGTGAAGAAGCCTCCAGCTGCCTCCAGCCCCCAACAGTTCAAGTCACTCTCAAGGCTATGAGTCTTCTTGGCTGAGACCCCAGCCCTGGCAGAGCAGAGATGAGCATCTCCACTGTGCCCTGTCCAAACTCCTGACTCCAGAAGCTATGAGTTTAATAAATCAGACTGCTTTATCCCACTCGGCTTTGGGGTGATTTGTTACACAATCGGTAATTGAAAGAAATAATTAGAACAGACTTTCCCTCTAAAATCATTACTTCACTTCCTATCCATGTCCAGCTATGGTTAACAAATGAATTCTAAATGCAGTGGACGTGTCCTTAACTTGAGCACCTAAACAAAGGCAGAGCTTTTCCAAGCCTGGGACTGGCTATAAAAAGAACATTCCTGCTTTTAAGCCCAAGAGAGCTTTGTTCTTTAAAATTGGTGAAAAGAGGCTTCCTGATACATGGAAATGACATCTGCTTCTTGGATTAAACTCTCAACCTCTCTCTCTCTCTCTCTCTCTCACACACACACACACACACACACACACACACACACTCAGTTGAGAAAGCCCAGTGTGGCCATTTGGCTCTGGGGAAGGCGCTCTGGCACAAATTTAGGCAGAGGAACCAACTCTCCCAGCACACCTCCCTGTGAGGAGCTGGCCACCAAGGAACCCCAACGCTTAGGCGTCCTCCTAAGTAAACTGCAAGCTCCAGCCTCACACAGTGCTTTGTAAACTGCAAAGAGCCCTCCAAATGCACAGGTGTTACCTGGAGGCCGGCCTCCGAGTGAGCAGGCTCGGGAGGGAAGGGACATCCTGGAGAAAGCGGTTGTCCCCGGCATCCTGCCGCGGCTGAGGGGACTGACCCACTCGGAGCTCCTTAGCTGTGCTCAGCACTTTATAGTTTGCAGAGATCTGTCTTTCTTGCATCTTTGGGGCCTCATTTCATCAGGAAAGGTCTCATTATTTCCAGTTTGCTGAGGTGAACCTGAAGCTCAGAGGAGCGGAAGGCTATTCTAAGGACCACATAGCCATGAGGTGAGAGGATCAAGGCTGAGACCTGGGTCCCTTTATTCCTTGTCTGGTGGCCTTTACACTGAGCTTGTGGTCATTGCTCCTCACCTCTGCAGAGTACCCTACTGTGGGCAAATGCGTCCACACACAATACGTCAGTGGGGCAGCAGAACCTGCATTGGGCTCCACTTTATAGAAGAAGAACCTGCATCAGGGTGAAGTGTCCGCCGTCCTGCTGAGCGAGTGGCAGAGCCAGGTTCTGAGCCTAGTCTCAGGGTTGCAAAGGTCCTGCCGCTCCACTGCCTCTCAACACGGAACAACATCACTGAAACCCTCCCATGTGTCTGAAACACAGATGAGTCTGGGAAGGGAGGTGGCTGCCAGCAGCCTTTTAGTAGAGATGCCTCTGTGGTTATTCAATATGTATCAAACAGCCACAGCATGTAAGGCACTGCCTAGCCCAACCGTGGGCAAACTATGACCCGCGGGCCGGATCCGGCCCGTTTGAAATGAATAAAACTAAAAAGAAAAGACCGTACCCTTTTATGTAATGATGTTTACTTTGAATTTATATTAGTTCACACAAACACTCCATCCACGCTTTTGTTCCGGCCCTCCGGTCCAGTTTAAGAACCCATTGTGGCCCTCGAGTCAAAAAGTTTGCCCACCCCTGGCCTAGCCCATGGTGCCCGCTGCCAACGGATGTGATATCAAAAGTAGCCGTGACTTGGCCCCAAAGGGCTAAGCATTCC
>NW_005871089.1:1030903-1069935 GCF_000147115.1 Myotis lucifugus | reverse complement strand
TCTCTTTGTACATTATGTATAAGGCCAGTGCTCAGCTATCTCTGCTCAGACCAGCAAAGGATGAGAGAGAAATCCCAGGGAAGGAAGGTTAGGTTCTCAGGGCCTTGTTCACGAGGGAAGCAGAGAAGCAGGAGGGAAGCTCCTGGCCCTTCAGGGCATTCATTTGGGTTTTGATTTCCCTGAGCTGCACATGGCCCTGAGCTGGAAAGGAAACAGAAGTGCCCTGAGGAAAAACCACTTCTCCCACAGATGTGCGGCCAGCTGCCTCCGAGCCTCAGCTGGCCTGCCCTTTCCAGGGGAGAATCTGCAATGGTGAATAGCTCGGAGAGCTGACTCTGCTGAAGGCTCTGGGTGCCAGGCGCTGAGCCCGCTCCTTTTGGATGGCGCCGTTGCTCTTTCTTCCAGTTTGTAGATGAGGACGCTCCTCACGGTGACAGTTCAAGACGCAGGCCCACAGGGCAATGAGCAGGCTGGAATGAGGTGGCGCGTCATGGCCTATTTGAGGGGCCCTTACCCTGCTGGAAAAGGTGCCCTGGTCAGTCTCTGACCGATGTGGGAGTTGCACAGGGCCTGATGCTTTGCCCCGACACTGTTCTGGGCCCTGTGGGGGACTAGAAGGAAAAAGAATATGGCCTCTTCCCTCAGCGCCCTTCCTCCGACTGGGCATTGGGCCAACCTGGAAGCCACGAGAGGAGAGAAGGTCTGGACACTTGACATGCGGTGCAGGAGGAAGGTGAGGCCCCCGCGGGCACAGCTAGGACTCGAGGAGAGCTGGGCCTGCCTGGCGCTGCCTGAGGCAGGGCTGTGGCCCTCAGGATCACGCCGTGGCCAAATGCAGCAAGCGCTCAGGGAGGTCTTTCAGAATAAGTGCTCCCGGCAGTCTTCCTGAAGTAAGTGGGGAGAGCAAGATGGGGTAAGGTGGGACTCATCCCATGATCAGATCGTGGCCATACACTGGCCATGAGGCATTGAGCACCGAAAGTTTACCGACCCCTGACACCCAGCGAAGTATTCCTTCAACTCAGGCTCTGGGCTCTGGGCTCTGGGCTCGAGGACGGTCTCCAGGCGAGACAGCCAGGGGAAGGGGGCATTTATCCATTCAGGCTGCAAAGGGTTGGCAGGGGGCCAGGAGGGGCTGTGAGAGGTGCCTGGCCTGGGAGCACAGAGAAAGGCTGGTGCTCTGGGAGGATTCCCTGGGGAGTGCCAGCTGAGCTGGGAGGTGAAGGTGGATGGAGCACCCACCAACCAGGCAAAGAGCTGGGGAAGTGTCCCAGAGGAAAGGTAGGTGGGATGGCGTGATGAGGCCAAGGAGCTCCAAGGGTGGCCAGTATTTCCGTGTGCAGGACAGAGGGGGGAGGTACTGTCTCAGGGCCCTGGCAGGACATGATACAAATGTTGAATTTACTCCTGAGGGCCACAGGGAGCTATTGAAAGCCTTCAGGCGGAAGAGTGTTAGAATCAAACAGGCATTTTTAAAAGCCCGCTCCAGCTGTGCTATGGGGAGCAGAACATGGAGGGAGAGAGCCCGACGAGGCGAGGGGGCTGGAGCCACCAAGGGGCGAGCAGGGAAAGGGTCAGATGTCATCACTGATCTGGATATAAAGGGGGGACAGCTTCCGGAATGGTTTCTGGTTTCTGGCACTTGTGTTGGGAGGAAGTGAGGCCCATTCCTGGCCCAGGCTGGGGAGGAAGAAGAGGTGGTTTGGGAGGAAGGATGGTGGCTCCGTTGTAGACCCGCGGAGTTTGAGGGCAGTGGAATGCGGACCTGAGGCCAGAGTGGGAGTCATCAGCGCGGCCGGCTGTGAAGACGATGCACATGAGGGCCAGCAGTGAGCAGCACCACGCGGAGGAGGGAGAGGGTGCTGGGCTTGTGATCCAGACGAGCTAACGGCAGACGGGAAAGCTGGGGACTGCGGTGTCCAGCGGCCAAGGCAAGAAAGTGTGTCGGGAAGAGGAAGTGGTTGGCAGTGTCAGGCCCCGTCCACAGACTAGTGGGATGTGGAGTTAAGAGTCCACTAGATTTAGCAACAAGGAGGTCAGAGGTGGCTGTGAGAGGCTAGCCTCAAGGGTCTGGAGGGGCCAAAGCCAGACTGAGGGAGGTGGGAGGTGAGGAAGTGGGAAACGAGTGTGCAGACACCCCTGGTTAAGAGGTTTGGCTGTGAAAGAAAGGCAGGATGAGGCAATAGCAGGAAGGGGCCAGCAGGTCAAGAAAGGGATGTTTTCAAGACAGAAGAGGCTGCTGGCCAGAAGCCAGAAGAGGGGAGAGGTTGGAGACCAGCAGATAAGGGGCTAATGGCTTGAACGTGTGTCAGAGCTGTAAGGGGAAACTGTGGTGAGACAGAGTGGGGCAGGGGGGAGGGGGAAGAAGGGACAGGCAGGCATGGGGGCCCGTCTGTCTGCAGCTCTGGTGGTGAGGACTTGGGGCGCGTGTGGTACTGCCCTGCAGGGGTGCTGAGTCTTGGGCGGCTAGGCCTGTGCCAGAGCCCCAAGTGGACACCACAATGCTGCCCTGCACTCTGTCTCCTCTCAGTGCACCCCTCCCTGTCCTCCTAACCCCACAACCTGCCCCTGCCCCTAATCCCAGAGAGGAAGGGGAATGAGAAAGGGCAGTCATTAAGGGGCCCTGTCCCTACGATGCTGATAAGCCAGCAGACAAGGGCAGGGGCAGCAAGGAAGCCCATGAAAGGGCCATTGCCCAGGTGAAGGGGTGGGAGCTGAGGCAGGCGGTGTGGGTGGGGCAGGGCCTGAGGGGAGGTGGGGTGGGTGAGGCAGAGAGCAGCAGGAGGCCCAGTGTGTGTGCAGGCGGGAACGCTGAGCTGGGCTGGTGGGAAGCAGTTTCTCTGTGGAGGTTTGAAAAGAAAGCACAGAAAAAGGAATTTCTTCACAGGTCATGAGGCCGGGGTCGGAGACAGAACCAAGAGCCAATTTCCTCTGCAGGGACTTTCAGCCAGTGAGTGGGTAAGTAGGAATAATAATAGCAAAACGAAGTGGTTTTTAATATGTGATTGACATCTGCCATGCAAAATGACACAGAATCACAGTGTAGCGGATTGGGCACCCGGGCGGGTGTGGTCCTGGGGTGGCCTGTCACCGAGCGCCAAGGCATCGCCCCGCATCCCTCCCGCAGGCAGGTGGAGCACCCCTCTGCCCGCTCACTTTCCTGCTCCGTTGTCCAGAACGAGGCCTCTCTTCTCCCACAGATGCCACCAAGACACAGGCCCGGGATGACAAGACAAGTACCTGAGTGCAGGGGTGGGGGCCGGGCACCTGGGCTGCGGTCTGGCACAGTGTGCCCATCTGGCTGTAGCTGTTTCCACGTTCACCTCCCAAGGCAGGTTCCTCAGCCACCCAGGGCCTGAGTTCTCTAGGGAAGAGTTGCTATGATTTGCAAAAGGCACTCCAGTCTCTTTCAGTCCTTTTTCTTTCCACGCATATGCTAGGGAGAAGGGGCCGAGGGTGGGGAGGATGGAGGAAGGGGAGCCTCATTTAGTTGTCATAAATCTCTTCTGGTGAAGAGCTTTGGGGGCTTGGCTGGCCTGCAGAAAGACAGGCGGGTGGGGCCCTTAGAGAAGGCTGTGTGAGGTGAGCACTTCTCAAAGGCACCCTGGCGGGGGGGGGGGGTGGGCCAAGTGGGACCTGAACCCACCCTGGGTCCCCTGGCCAAGCCCAATGTCCTGGCAGGGGCTGTGTCTGCAGAGAGGGAGCACCTTTTCACAATTCGCGCAAAGCAGCCCTAGAGGCTGGCTGAATCCCCAGGGAAGCTCCTGCACCTGTCCCCAGCCAGGTGGGCCAGGGACAGAGGGGTGTGGCAAGAACCTTCTGGCAACCGGGGTCTACTGGCCTGGGCTTGGGCCCCGCTGCCCTCCTGCTCCTGCCCACCCGCCTCTCCCTACAGAGGAGAAGAAACCAGAATGGAGCCTGGCTCTCCTGTTGGTGGAAGGGCTTCCATCAGCCCTGGGGGAGCAAGGGGAGCAGGGACATTACAGAATCAGCATGGAAATTACACCGGGAGGCTGAGGCATCGGGTTCACCAGGGAGGTTACTTGTTCCTCTTTTCTTATTTTTAGTCACTACTGTGTTGGCCAGGAGGCCGGTGCTCATTAACCTGTGTTGCCAGAGCGGAGACTCTGCAAAACCGCTAGTGATTAAACCTGCCCCACCCACCCCTCTGCTCCCACCGGCTATTTATAGCTTTCCTTCCCTCTGGTGAATTAATTAACTTGCACTCCTGGCCTCAGACTTTGGCTATTGTGTTTAGCTGATGTCCCTTTGAGGCCAGCGCAGGGAAGTGTGTGGAGGGGCTGGAAGTGGCGAGGTGGGGCTGCTGGCTACTGCCCAGCCCAGCCACCTTCCCCCTCCAGGTCCCAGCCCTCCCCAAACCTCCCGGCTCCCCCGCCCCCTCCCCCCAGCAAAATGGGACTGAGGAAGCCTCTTGTACCGCAGACTAACTCCTTAGAGCAGTGGTTCTCAACCTTCCTAATGCCGCGACCTTTTAATACAGTTCCTCATGTTGTGGTGACCCCTAACCATAAAATTATTTTTGTTGCTACTTCATAACTGTAATTTTGCTACTGTTATGAATTTTAATGTAAATATCTGATATGCAGGATGTATTTTCATTGTTACAAATTGAACATAATTAAAGCATAATGATTAATCACAAAAAACAATATGTAATTATATATGTGTTTTCCGATGGTCTTAGGCCACTCCTGAGAAAGTGTCGTTCGACCCCCAAAGGGGTCGCGACCCACAGGTTGAGAACCGCTGCCTTAGAGGGTGGTGAGGTTTGGGGTTTTAAAAGCCAGCCCACCTGCCCCCATTTACAGAGTTTGACAATGTTCTAGGAAAAACAAGTCCAAAACACATCCCCTCCCTCAACAGTGAAGCAAGGGCCCAAGACATGAGGCTTCAAAATTCCCTGGGCCTAGAGCAGTACCTGGGTGAGGGCTACACCACATGAGCAGGGGTGCCTGAGGGCAGGGATTCGGCAAGTGCAGCAGAGAGGGGAGGGAGCCCCCACAAGGACCCCAGCAGCACTGGTGAGGAAAGGGGGTGTGAGGGACCTCACTGGGACCGACTTCTCAAGCCCGGCCTCCTACTTCACAGATGGGGACACTGAGGCCCAGAGTGGCCGCATCTTGTTCCTTCATCCAGCACACACTGATTACCTCCCCATTGGTGACGGATCCTGGCCTGCTCTGTCCCTGCAGAGCTCACAATACCTCCTGTCTGTCTCCCTACCTGGAAGTCCATATGCAGTCCACCAGGCTGCACCTGCCCCTGCCTGACACATCACAGGGCTCAGTAATCATTTGGGGACTTCCTTGTCCAAGGTTATGGAAGAGGCAGGACTACAAGTACTGCCATGACCATCTCCCCATGTCCCTGCCAGCACCCCCAGGACCACCCCAAACACACAAATTCTGTAAGAGCACCCTGGCCTTGCCAGTGCAGCATCAATGCCCGTCCCCTAAGTGCTCCACTCCCGTCTCCTCAGGCCCTCTGCCCAGCCCAGCCACACCGGGGTCAGGACCGCAGGGCAGGCTTCTAGACCAGGGCACACAGAAGCTCCTGTCACCTCCCACAAGCCCCTCTCAAGCCCAAAGCCCAGACTCTCACTGTCCAGATTTACAACCTCCCACCCGATCTCAAAGCAGTGGCTGCCCTGGACGCCGGTCACACGGGAGGTGCTGCTCTTCGGACACCTGTGTCCCAGGGGAGACAGACATCTCCCCCGAGCATGGCCAATGCCTGCAGGAAGGGGTTTGGAGTGGGGCTAGGCTTGAGCCCCACCCATAAAATTCAGCAGCGTTTACTCTTCAAGCAGAGCTGTACGTGCTCAGTGAGCGCTCACACTAGTGAGCGCCAGGTCAGCCTGCCTCCAGCCCAGGGCACCATCCTGCACCCGGAGGTGGCCTCCCAGGGCAGGCTTGTGGTCCATCCTGTGCCAGCCTAGGAAGGGGGTAAGCTGTCTCTCAGCTCTATGGACTACTCTGTGAGTATTAGTCCTCAGCAGCACCAGCAATAATATGAAAATCACTACCGTTAATGCTGGCAGGTTGGCCTTGCTCTGGGCTGCAGGTTAGGTGAATTGCCTAGAGGAATACCCCCCCCCCACCTCAGTCCTTGGCCTCGGGACCCCCCTCAGCCGGGAGAAGCTTTCCAGGCCCCACTCTCTCCAGCTCTCCTGTCTGGTCTCTCCTTGGCCCCCAGGGCTGAGACCAAGTTCTCTGGGCACAGTTTTGTGCCTAAAATTACCTCCTTATGACTGCAATTTGCCATTTGCACCTTCAAAATAGAGTGCAACTGGCTAATTGCCATGGCAATTAGGTAATCGCAGGTGCAATTAGCATCTCTTTAGCAAAACAGGGGGGCAAGGGGGAGGAGAGGAGACAGAGAGAAAGAGGGAAATCGAGATGGGAAAGAGGGAAATGCAGGAGCAGGAAGATAGGCCAGAGGTTGAGAGGGAGAAAGCCAGGGGCTGGGTGAGAGGGAACAAGAGTGGGTGCACAAGGAGAGGGACGAGGGTGGCTAGACAGAAGACAGGGGGTGGCCAAAGAAAAATAATTCAATAAGCCACTGTCCCTGTCTTGGAGGGGCTGGTGCCCCAGAGATGAGAATGGCCCAGAGCATGGCAGAAAGACAAATGGAGGAGCAATGCAGGCTGGCTGCAGCTTCAGTGCGTCCTGGGGTAGCTGGGCTGGGACGAAGGGCTGGTTCCCATAAGCAGACAAGGGGCGATGGGCATTCTGGTAGTGTCCAGCATGCGCAAAGGTCCTGAGGTGTGAGAGCCGAGTCTTCGGACTGAAAGACCCCGGTGCTGCACTGTCCAGTAGAATGTTCTGCTGGGATGGACATATTCTATACCTGCGCCCTCCGGTGTGGTAGCCACCAGCCGCAAGTGCCTATTGAGGACTTGAAATGTGGTCAGTGAGACTGAGAAATTGGGCTTTTTATTTTATTTAAGTGAAAATATAAATAGTTACATAGACAGCACAGGGTGCTAGAGGAGTGGGGGTGAGGGGTGGATGCCAGGGTCAGGCTCCCATAGCAACTGCCCTCCGCCCAGCCTGTGATGCCAGGTGCTGGGATGGCGAGGACAGAGGAGGAGTTGAAAGGAATGGGCAGGTCCTATTTTGGATGTAGACTTGTTCAGTGTGGGTGCAGGCAAGTCACCAGGAGGAGATGTTTAGTTGACCATTGGAAGTTTAAGATTGAAGCCCTACTTCTGTCTTGCACTCCACCCCCCTCCCCCAGCTCTGCACAGATGTTTCCTGGTGTCCCACTCATGTAGCTCCATGTCTGAGAGAAGGAGGGGCTGTGAGTCTCTCTGACCCTCCAGCCCCACATTCCCCAGGCCCACACCCAACCCAGGACCCCATCCGCCTTTACAACAAAACAAGCTTCCAGAGCGGTCATGCTGGCTAACAGGGCCGCACAAACACACGCACGTGCATTCACATCCAAACACATAAGTATAAGCATGGTCACACAACTGCACTTGGACACACTCACGCGTGCACACACACCCACACAAGGCACTTTTGGCAGCTGTTCCTGGTGAGTTTGGGTGCTAGAGGAGTGGGGGTGAGGCTTGGATGTGCAGGCTGTGGGGAGTAAGGATCGTCATCAGCACCAGCGAGAATCAAGAAAGATGCTGCTGCAGACCAGAGAGGAGGTGCAGAGCCTGGACCTGCTGCAGGGTGCATTCTGAACCCAGTGGCCACTGGGTCCCTTTCCCTTCGCACCTGGGAGTGGTCAGGGCTGAGGCCTGGCTGGGGCTGTGATTGCCAGGCTGCATTTGAGGAGGGGCATAACTCCAATACTGTGACGTGGCCTGACCCGCCCTGCCCCTGCCATCTTCTCACCCTCTCTCCCGGCCTCCCAGCTCACCCCACCCCGCCCCACTCGCTCGGGGCTGTGTCTGCCTGTCGTGCTCCTGTCTCCACGGCTGCTCCCATTCAGTGTCTCTTCTTCCCTCTCGGGATTTCTGTTTTCTTCCCTTGGTCTCCTCCTGTGCTGGAACCAGACATTCCAACCCACATGAAACTCCCACCTAAGGACTGCCATGTAGAACCTCAAGAATATTCTTTTCTTTGCTGATACTGGGACCTGCTGTGAAAACCCTCGAGACCCGGGACCTGGGACTCCGCAGCAGGATGAGTAGACTGCCCCCAGGCCCGCAGCGGTCACCGCATGCCTTGTGCAGCCTGTCTGAGCATGCGCACACGTCTCTGTGTGCATGTGTGTGAGGCCTGCAGTTTCCTCTGGGCATCTGCTCCCAGTGTGCAGTGGCTTGGGAGGGCTGTGGAGGCACCCAGAGCAGCTCGCTTTGGTTGGGCTGCATGAGATTTTACTGGAAAGCAGAACACTGTGGCTAAAACAGTGTGCAACCATGGGGGCACCCTCTATGCCTGGAGTCCTGCAGTAGGATGAGGCCTCCGGGAGGCCTTTTCCTTATTCCCCATCGTACTGATTCAGGCCTGGCACCAAGGGGTGGGCCAGCCGCAGGACGCCTGGGGATGGCCAGAAGCCCGAGCCTCTGAGCTCTCTGTGTGCCCTGTCATGGTTGGTGCAGCTCAAGTCCTGACAGGTGGAGAGAGACAAGGCCGAGACCCCACACCAGGGCACAGCAGGGAGGTGGCAGGTGGGCAGAAAGGAGATGGCTTCCCATATTCAGCCCCAAACCCACCTGCTCCCAAGGCCAGGCAGTGGGACTGTCCCCACTGCCCACAGCCCATGCTCAGGCTGCACATCCTCCTTCTGTGGCCACACACCCTGGCCAAGGCAGCCCTCTTGATTCACCAATGAATGTCAGGCACCAAAGCCCAGCGCAGGGTGGTCCTTCAGAACGCTTTCCCCTAAGGAAAAGCCGTTGGGTGTCAGAGGTTGGGTTGGGCACAGGGGGCAGAGGAAAAAATGGAAACGGGTCTGTGTAGGAGAAAAGGAATTTATTAAAGGACTTTAGTTGATCCCAAAGTCAATCTCTGTGGGAACCAGATATCCAAACATAGAGGCTACACAGCCGGGACCAAACCTGAAAGCTACCCTGCAAGACTGGCCACCACAGGCCCCCTCAGTCAGCACACTTGATGCCATGGATGCTGGGCATAAGGTGCCACCCCTGAACCCTGCTCACAGCTACCCCTTGAAAGGGGACCTGGCAGCCGCACCCCTGCTAAACGGGGCCTCATCACACCCACTGTGCCACACCAGCACGACCAAGGGTGATCCCGAGTGGGGGGGTGAAAGGATTAAGGAAAGACAGACAAGAGAATGAAAGCTGGGTCTCGGTGGGACGCTGCCTCCCTGATGAGGAGACAACAACAGCGCCCACAAGCCGTGTCTTTATTTTATAGCAGATGCCACGAGGCAAAGTAGGGGCGTGATCAAGATGTTTACAGCACTCTCGTGAGTTTCAACCTCACTCAACTACATGCACCTGAACTCTAGCACAAGGCACGTGGGGCTACGTGTTTGGACCATAGGTTCAAGCTTACAACCACAGCCCTTGGCTATAATTGTGCTGGGAGGGCCCTGTCCTCCAGCTGGGACTTGCACGTGGCAATGAGAGGACCCTGTCCTTTCATTAGTCCGAGGTTTTAACCTGGCCAAAACACCGTAACCTTGCCCCACAACCCACTTTTTGTGCACACCTCACTTCGGATTTGTGTCTTGTGTGGGAACACCTGTTAGGTTGAGCCAGGTCCATGGCAGCCCCCTGACTGCAGGAAACCATCATGACTCCTGAAAAGGCAGGGGCTTGAGCTGAGATGCCCAAGGAAAGACACCAGTAACTAGAAAGATGGACAGATGGCCTGGCACTCCGCCTGCACAAGCCCTCTACAGGCCACTCCCAACACCCTGTCCCTCCAGCCAGTGCTGCTCCAGCCCTCAATGGGGACTCCGCCCTGTGGCTTCCCTCCCCCGTCCCCCTTGTTTCTAGAGCCCCCCATCCCCTCATGATAGGCCCCAGGAGGCCTTCTGTCTTGGGGGCCCGGTGTGCACTGCAGGTTTCTAGGGCTTAGGGGCAGGGTGTCAACAAACCGCAGGCTGAGCCTTTCCGGTGACATTTGGCTCAGGCTGGGGCTGAGGTCTGCCCTCCATGACATCTCAGGCTCAGGGAGAGAAGCACACATATAGGGCCAGCCTCTCCAAAGACAGCTCTGAGAGGAGGCTTCTGAGCAGCAGGGGGTCCTGACAGAGAGAGGCGATTCCCGCCGCCCAGTAAGCACAGCGGTGGCTGCAGGTAGAACTCAAGGAGCACTTGCTGCATGCCAGGCGCTGTGCCAAGCTCTCAGCTTTAAAAATTCATGCAACAAATGTATGAGCTAGAGCTGCTATCAGCATGTGACAGATGGGGGGACTGAGGCGAATAACTCACCTGGCACCACACAGCTACTGAGTGGCAGAGCCAGGATTTGAACCCAGAGTCCTACACCACTTTGTCGTGTGGCCTCTCAGACTGCTTATCCCCTCTGCGCCTGTACTTCTCCCTCTGAGGGACGGGCCCCAAGGGCTCCAGGCTCATGGTGAGGTGGAGGAACTAGCTCATAGTTGGCGACATTAGGTTTTGACGCAGGCTCTGCTTTTGCTGGCTGTGTGACCACGGGCAGTTACTTAATGTCTCTGAGCCTTAGTTTCCTCCCCTGCAATATGGGGCAATGATGTCTATCTGCAGGAAGTCTGTGGGAGCAAGTGGTGTGTGCTTGGTGCCTGGTGCTTGGCAAGGGCTCGGGAAATGTAAGACCAAGGTCATTCAAGCCTGAGCCCCTCAGACAGCCCCGGGATAAAAAAGCTGTGTGGCCCACCCCATCCCCGGCCACCCCGCCAATATCTCAAAGAATCTCAGACTCCCAGAGTGAGACAGGAGATGATGGAGCTGAACCTCCTCATCCTCAGACCCAGGCATTGTGCCCATCACCCCTTTCTGGTTCCACTGAAACCACCGCTCTGTGCCCTGTGCCCCTCATTACTCTGGTCCCTCCTGCTCTGAAGAAGCAGCCACATGCCCTCCCACTCTGGTCCCATGGTCTTCAGAGCCGGCTTTTCCTGGGGAGGGAGGACAATGGAAGAATGCAGCACTCTCCTACTGGAATCAGGATGTTTCAGGGAAGGGAACACTTTGAATAGGCAAGTCCCCTAGGGTCAGGAAAAGAATGCTTCTCAGAGAAGACTGTCACCATGGGAGGGCAACAGCTTTCTGTCTGGGGTTACCCTGCTGGGCTGTGGTGGCTGCCTGGAACCCCGTGTTAGGGTTCTGGAATTCTATCGCGATTTAGTGGGCAAGGACACTGATTAGTGATGTCTGCTTTGGGCATGGACTAAGGTCACACATAGTATGTATTTGTCAATCTGGGTTTAAATGTCTGCCCATGAGGCTCTGACCCCATTCTCTCCCCTCAGTCTCCTCTCCCCACAAGTTCCCTGGAACGAGCACTGTCCAAACAAAACCCGCCGGTAGCCCCCACTTGCATGCTTGTTTTGTTTCTTGAGCATTCCTCCTTTTCTCCTAAATGACAGGGTCTAGTTTTGCCACCCAGGAAACAGCTGGCACTGTCCGAAGACATTTCTGGAGGGAAGTGGGAGAGGGGAGAGGGTGGGCGATAGTGGCGTCTAGTGGGTGGAGGGCAGGAGTGCTGTGAAGCAGTCTGCACTGCTCAGGACAGCCCCCAACAAAGATTTATCTGCTCCAAACTGTCCATAGTGCTGAGGTTGAGAAACCCAGGTCTAGAGATTATGCTGCTCTTTAGCCCCCACTGGAACAATCTGTTGGGCTCTCTACCCCAGCGCCCCTGACCTTCCAAGCTGGAATTAAGCTTTCTCTCCTCTTCACAACCTCCCCCACCCCTGACCCCACCCTGCCCCTCACCTGGCTCACAAATTCGCTGATCTCCTTCCACCTCAGGCCTCATCTCTCACCCAAGTGTTTCCCCTGTTTTCCCATGTGCTGTACTGCTCTCTTCTGTTCATACAAACTTCTATTCACCCCTTAAAACTCTCATTAGACACCACCTCCTCCGGAAGACTTCCCTGCCTCACCTTCCAAGAGGACTAATGTAATCAGTTGCCCCTTTCTGTGCTACTTCTGAAAGTTGCAAAACCCTTTGCTATTGCACCATCATCCTGTACTGTATTTTTAAAAACTTATTTGAGCCCTGGCTGGTGTGGCTGAGTTGGTTGGAGCATCATCCCATACACCAAAAGGTGGTGGGTTCAATTCCTAGTCAGGGCACGAACCCAGGTTATGGGTTCAATCCCCAGTCGGGGTGTGTGTGGGAGACAACAGATGTATGTTTCTCTCTCATGTCAATGTTCCTCTCTCTCTCTCTCCCTCTCTCTCTCTCTCTCTGCCCCTTCCTCTCTCTAAAATCAGTTTTAAAATATTTGTTCGTTTTTTATTTTATTTGAATGACCACTTTCTTCACGTGACCATTGGCTTTTTAAACACAGGGACTGGGTTTATCATTCCTTATTCCTAGCTGAGTAAAGGAGGCTGCTGGGCTGGCCTTGCGGGGGCCTGATCCCAGGGCCGCCCCTGTGAGATCCCCCCCAGCAGAGCCGTTCAGGAGGCGGCCTCACGTGCAGCCTCTGCTACCACAGGCTGTGTGGCCTCGGGCAACATGCTTCCGGTGCCTCTCTCTCAGTCCCTCTGTAAGGTGGGATAGCAATCCAACCTGCCATGTGACGGTCATGATGAAATGAGCTGGAAAATGTGAAGCAGTGCCTCATACACAGGAGTGGCTCAAACACAGGTCGTGCTGACCACTGGATGGGATTATCCTACTCATGTCATAATCCTGCTGTGGGTGCCCTCCGGTTGTCCCATTACTTCATGGACATTTATGTCCGGGACCCATGGCTACCTCCCACTACAGCTGCCACCTAGTTCCTGTCACTGATGTCTTCCTGACATTCACACGATTCGTGGCTGAGTGAACCCCTTTCTCTCCCCCTGGGCTACAGGCACAGCCTCCCCTATCCTCCATCTGACTCAAATCCCCTTGTAAGCCTCACGGTGCCTAGTACAGAGTCGGGCCTCTTACATTTACTCAGAAAGTCCTTGCTGGGTGAAGGAATGACTGACAGGACTTGTCAACTGGGAGCTGAAGATTTCGGAGGGAGGGGAGAAGCTGTTGGGGGGGGGGGAGGGGAGGCCAGGAGGCAGGCCTCTCCCGAAAGCTCAGGCCTGTTTCCAGGCTGGTTGATTGGTCTTGACAAGCAGGATGGAGACTGAGCAGCCCCTTGTCCTCTGCACTTTAAAAGGCCAGCGCCCCCCCCGGAACCTTTCCTTGGAGACCTGCTAAAATAATACATTTAGACCTGCCAAACCCAATCGCTTCCGTCTGTCAGGCTTCCTGCAAACAGCACTTCTTAGCAGAGCTCAGCGAAAATACGATTCCAAACAGCATGGGGGCAATCATACATCAATCGAAGAAAAACATTTTCCCTTTCCCTTCCACCAGCCCCCATAATTGCATTTTAAAACCATTCCTGTGTTTCTGGGAGAGACACCAGGGTACCTGTTGCTTTTTAATTCAGAGCTGAGCCATGCAGCAAAATGAGGCCAAACAGCAAAGTTATTTTGATTTATTTCCTAACGTTAGAATTTGGAGCTTGCTGCGGGGACTCAGCCGCGAGAAGACGAGCTGATGAAAATGTATTTTTCCCTGTCGTTACCCTTTTAAATAGACGGTTGTTTTATTCTTCCTTTTTGCCACTTTGCTGTGCTAGACTGAGTTTTATGGCATCCTGGCATGCCGGGAGCTTCGCTTCTCAGCATCCGAATCACACAGTCCTCCCTTCTCTTCCTCCCGGGTCCACCGCTCAGCACTGCCCTCTCCAGAGGCCAGTTTTGAGGTAGAGCCCTCCTGGGGACGGGGGTCACCAAGGCCTGTGGGAATGTCTGTATACCCTTTCCTCTCTAACTGGGAGTCCAGGAGACTGAGGGGAGGGAGTCATTAAGGCACCAAAAGAAGAAGAGAGCAGGTAGCTCTAAAGACAGACAGTGCCACCATTGGCCTTTGGCCAAACAGCTATGGTGTGTGTAGAATCAGGGACCCGGGATTTGACTCGGGACTTCACTGCCTGCCAACTGGGAGGCGGCCTCGGGCAGGTCCCCCTGCAGAGTGCTGTGAAGTGTGACCTGCCTCCCTGTCCTGTGAGAGCCAGGTCTTACACCCCAAACCAGAGCCCTCTGCTGAATCCGAAATCGGATTCCGAATCCCGAATCCCGGGATGACTCTGTGGGCTTGCTGGGTTCCCCTGGCCCAGGCCCTCAGCCTGCAGCTCCTCGGGGTCAGGGGCCCTCCTTCAGGCTGCCCAGCAGACAGGGCTGCACACCAGGGGCCTCTGGGTGTTGTCTGCGCATCATGTCCACTCCCCAGCTGCTCTCGCCCTCCCCCACAGCCTGCTCCCACACTCTAATCCCCTCTCCTCATGGGGCAGCTTGCCCTCCTCCGAAGCGGTCCCTGCTGCCCCAAAGGTGCAGCCACAGCTCTTCCTCAGCAGAGACTGCGCTCTCCCTTGGAGGAATTCCAGGGCCAGCTGCTGAGGTTGTTTTCCCACTTTGTTTGAGAATGAAACCAATTAATTAACTAATAGAAGTGCCTAGCCCAGGCCCTCCCCTGGGAAGTGCCACCCCTCTCAGCACCCCACAGGCTCCCCTCAAGGAGCCTGCATAGGGCCGCTGGGGCTCTACACGTGCCAGAGCAGGATCCACGCTCGGGGCCCACATGGCTCCTCAAAGGCTGAAGCTGAGGACAGTTCTTCCTCCCGGGAGGTGTCTGGGAAGAGCACTGTCTGGGAGACAGCTCAGCCAGGCTGACGCCTACGTACATGGCCTTGGGGTTGCCAATGCACCCAGAGCTTTGATTCCTCATGGAGTCACCGTCTGTGCTGACCATGATCCCAGTGCCTGCAGAGTACAGACCTTTACTGGCATCTCCGCTTCCCCCACAAGGTAATGCAGGGCCCTTCTGTCAATCCCAACACTTCCCCGCCTGCATCATCGTGGGAGAGGCTGAGCGGCCTCAGGACGGAACACTGGACGGAAGACCCAGCCTTCCCAATCCTGCTGTCTCCTGCACACCTGGGTGGAGAAGGAGGCGGCTGTGCAGCCTGAGAGAGCTGCTTGCCAACCTAGTCTCAAGGGCAGGCCCAGCAGGTTGCCACGGAGACGCAGTCATTTAACAAAGCTAATGGCAGTTCTGTGCAGGCTGTAGCGCTGATTACAGGGCCTGGAGCTCCCACTGCAAGCAGCCCACTCCTTCCCCTTTGGAGCAGGTTACTGCTCCCCGCATACCCCTCCTCCCGCGCCCCCCACCCCCCCACCCCCCCCACCCCCCCTCCCCCCCCCACCCCCAGTCCCTGCATATCACCACCTGGAGGGCCCAAAGCACCAGGGCAGAGCATTGGCTTCCAGGCTCCTGCATCCCTGATTCTCGTTTGGCCCCTTGAAAGCTGTGTGCATTGGGCCAGCTGCCCGCCTCTGCCATCCTTAGCGCCCCGTCTCGGAGGCACACATGATGAAAGTGAACACGGTAAGCTCTGTAAAGTGCTGAGAACGGTGCCCACACTGAGGAAGAAATCAGCAAATTTAACCTGTCTTTTAAAGCCTGTGCTTTCTGAGGCCCAGAGAGGAGGAGAATCCAGGGCAAGAACTATAGGGTCTTGGCTGTCACTTAGGTCCACTTTCCTCTGTACCATGTATTTAAACAAATCTTTGCCTGTTTCCAAACCCCCTGAAATCCCCAAACGTTGTCCTGGCCCCAAAGCCAGTCAGGCAGCAGCCAGGAAGTGTCCACAAGCCCTCGGGTGTTCCCTGGGACCTCCTCTCTGACATCTGCATGCATTTCTTTGGAGCCCTGGGGAGCCCAGGAGCTTCTCTCTGACTAGTTGGTCCCTAGTTTCCTGGTCTTAACTGAGCCTCTCCTCTGAGACTGTCTGCCCACTGAGAGCAGGACAGGCTCTCCCTGCCTGCACCACAGCCAGAGGCTGGCCCCACCCCGCTCAGGGTGGCCATGGGCTCGCTCACGGGAGTAAAGAAGCACTCTGTGAACAAGCTGGGAGGTGAAGCTTATCAGGGCACAGATCCTGGCCGCACCTGTGAAATGGAGGTGACCCAGCAGCTGCCAGTGATGGGGCTCACCATGTGTTAGCCCTGGGCTTTCTTGTCTCATTCTAGCCTTACTGCCTTACTTCTCAGGCTCAGGACAGTTGAGTAACTTGCCCAAGGTCACACAGCAAGTTGCAGAGCAGGATCTTGTAGAACTAGGGCTTTCCCAACCCGAGGTTGGGGAATCTGAGAAGTCAGGGATCCGCGCTGCCTCGGAAGCCTTAAAAGAGAGAAGCCAAGGGGTCAAAGGCCAGGAACCAGGGAGCAGCTCTGCCACTGTCACATGAAGCAGTCCCAGGAGACTCTGCCAGACCTCCCGAGGCCTGTCTGGGACTCCCGGGGCTTGATTACAGTGATTTATTTTTCCAGCAGATCAGGAGGCTGAGGGTGCCTCCCGAGGAAGGTATGTGTGGCTGTTTCCAGCTACCTCTCCTGGGGCAAGTCCGGAGGAGCAGGTGTCCATGGCCCTGCTTCTAAAGGCTTTGGAAAATAGGGTGGGGGGTCTGGCCCCACCTGGGACTGGTTCTCTTGCCTGTGACAAACTGTGGCTTCAAGGGCAGCCCTGGAACTTGGAGGGGCACTTCTCCGGCCAGCCTGCCCAACTCCTCACCCCCCTCCTTCCTGCTCCTTTCGAGGGCCGGGAGGAGCGAGGAAGTCCTCAGGGTGTTCTCTGATTAGAGGCTGGTTCCAACCAACTGGGCCCATCGAGAGGAAAGTGGCTCCCCCAGGGACTCGGAGCGAGGCGGCTTCAGTTCAGGCCCCATTGGGAGCACCACAGGCTCCCTGGTGATGACACGGCCACCTCCACGCTAGGGACCATGGAGGAGCAAAGCTGCTGAGACCTCAGAGACTCCTAGAACCGGGGGAACCTGAGGCCCAGGGAGAGGACAGACTGTGCACTAGAGCAGTTAGAGGCTGTGCTGGGAGGGTGAGGGGAAGGCACAGACCACAACGCAGATGGGAGACTCCCCCGGAGGCGGAGGTGCTTCCATAAGCACTGAGCGCTGTGCCTCCGGCCATCGGGCCATCGCCAGGCCCGGGCAGGTGGGCTGTTGGCATGTGGTGTGGGGTTTGAGAGGTTTTAGAAACTTGATTTCTGTTTTTGGAAAGAACTCAAGTGAAGCGTGAACAAAGAACCAGGGAAGGGTCACAGGAAAAACCCCTGGAGCCGGGGCTCAAGCTCCGGCTCCGTCCTGGTTGGCCCTCTCTTGCTGAGTGAAGCAATTGCCAAGCTTCTCTGTTCCCTTATCTGTCAAAGTGCAGAAGCTAATCCCACTGCGTCACTTCCCCTGGGGATGAGGGAGAGGCAGGGCAGGGAAACAGCCAGACAACGATCAGCCCCACAGCAGAGGCCGTGCTGCTCACTGCCCAAGGCAGGAGCCTGGCCTCGGAGAAGAGAGCAGGGCTCCTCCCTGCAGGAAGGTGCTTTCCCATTCTAACCACCAGCACGACAGAGCACTGCCAGGTGCCAGGGTGTGCCGAGGGCAGCACTTCATTCTGTGTCCTCTTCAACCCCAAGAGGCCTTTCCTCACATCCCTTCCAGATGAGCCATCAGAGATGCAGGTTAAAGGACTTGCCGACAGTCAAGAACAGGAACTTCAATAGAGGCCGAGTGCTTCAGGGGCCACTGCTCTATGATGTTAAGGCTCTAAAGGGGAGGCATACACAGTAAGTGGAGTATGAGATTTGGCAAGTGAGGATCCAGCCTGGAGACCAGCTTGGAGCCCTCAATCAATGAGACTGGTCCCCTGTCATGAGGAGGGAAGAATGGTCATAGCATCTGCTTGGCCTCCTGGGTTGTTATGAGGATTAACATGTCTTAAAACTGCATTCAAAGCTGAACATGGTAATCACAGTTGTTATAACAATAAACTAGTCACCGAAACAGTTTAAAGGTCATTGAAATGACTTCCCCGCCCTGGACAGGGCTGTACCTTAGCTGAAGACCACTTGCAGACCTCAGGGAGGTGTCGGCCATAGTGTCTGGATCTCACAACCTTTGTGGTCAGGAGCCTATCTCCTCCCTCCATGGTGACTATCTGTGACCTGCTTCTACTCTCTCTGGGAGTTTGTGGGTGCTGCTCCATCCTGGGTGACCTCATAGTCGGATCTCACCCAGGCTAGGAAGTGTGTCATACACAGAGGCTCGGTATGGGAGGAGACCGAAGAAAGGGCACTTGTTGGCTGCAGAGGGTCAGGCTGTCATTGAAGCCAACCCTTCAGGAAAAGGATGCTGCTGCTTGGCTTAAAGGAACCTTGGAAGTGTTGACTTGAGCAGAGGGGAGGGAACATAGGAACAGAAATTGTAGGCAGGTGGAAAGGTGGCAATGAGTCAGGGAGGAACAGGCTTGGCCTAAATGGTCAGAGGGTGATGGCAGGTCATGTGATCTAGAAATCAAGGGTGAACTTGGGCTGGTCCTGGGAATAAGGGAGAGTCTCAGGCAGATGAAGGGGGTCTGTCCATCCTGCCTCTGTGACTGCTCTTTATTCTGGAGTAAGGGCTTGCTGGAGGGAAGGCAGAGGTTCTCAATGCCTAGCCCCTGCCACAACCCCAGATGTGCAGGCCACAGAGGCAGCCATGTGACCCTGCACACCACCACCCGGCATGGCTTTCGTGGTTTGTCTTTCAGCAGAAGACAGAGCAAGCCACATGCAACCCCACTCAAGGTCACCCCACAACAACCCAAGCGAAGGTGGCCTCAGCACAGAGAGGCGCATGCAAATGAGCAAGGAAACAGTGACAAGTGCACCTGGGTGGAGAGGTTTCCTTTCCCAGGCCTCAGCAGGGAGGTGGGCGGTGGAAGGTGAACAGAGGCTGGAGGTTATTTTGAACATGACTGAGTCCAACTCCCTCACCTGCACCTAGAGAAGCAAAGGCATTGTCTTCAGAGCCCAGATCTCAGTTCAGGGTCTTTCTCCAATGCACTAGGTGACCTGGGCAAGTTACTTCTCTCTGAACTCTTGTTTCCTTGAAACCTGTAGAGAAAGGGTGAAAGGCCTGACTCACCACATCCTTCACATGCATTTTACTGACTTTCTCCTCTGTGATGCAAGAGATCTGACATTCACACAGCGGGGTCATGAGCTTGATTGCCCCAGGCCCAGGCAGGTGATTTAGCACACACAGGACAGTGGGCATGAGGCCCCCTGATAAGGAGACAAAGCCTAACCTGGGCTGGTTCCTCTGACTTCTAAAACCCCATGTGGCAGATGGCATAACACTGTACATAGAGAACCCTAAAGATTCCACCAAAGAACTACTAGAACTGATAAATGAATTCAGTAGCAGGATACAAACAAATATCCAGAAATCAGTTGCATTTTTTTACACCAACTAAAGGCCCGGTGCACAAAATTCATGTACAGGTAGGGTCCCTAGGCCTGGCCGGTGATCTGGGCCTATCAGGGCCTTCCGGCTGTCGGCTGGGGCCTTCCTTTGTTCCACGCCACCCCCTGATGGTCAGCACATGTCATAGCAAGCGATCGAACTCCTTGTCTCCAGTTGAATTCCCAAGGGGACACTTTGCAGATTAGACTTTTCTATATAGACTAGAAGCCCGGTGCATGAAAATTCGTGCACTGGAGGGGGGAGGGTTTCTCAGCTCTGCCTGCGCCCTCTCAGGTGATGTCCACCTGCCGGCTTAGGCCCGCAGAGAGCAGGCCTAAGCCACAGTTGGACATCCTTAGCGCTGCTGTGGAGGCAGGAGAGGCTCCCTCCACTGCCGCTGTGCTGACCAGCCATGAGCTGGCTTCTGGCTGAGCAGCACTCCCCCTGTAGAAGTGCACTGACCACCAGGGTGCAGTTCCTGTGTTGAGTGTCTGCCTCCTGGTGGTGAGTGTGCATCATAGCAACTGTTCTTGGGTCAATTTGCATATTACCCTTTTATTATATAGGACTAGAGGCCTGGTGCATGAAATTCGTGCACAGGGAAGGGGTATCCCTCAGGCTAGCCTGCACCCTCTCCAATCTGGGACCCCATGGGGGATGTCTGACTGCTGGTTTAGGCCCGACCCTATAAGAATCGGGCCTAAACTGGCAGTCGGACATCCCTCTCACAATCCAGGACTGCTGGCTCCTAACCACTTGCCTGCTTGCCTGCCTGATCACCCCCTAACTTCTCCCCTGCTGGCCTGATTGATGCCTAACTGCTCCCCTGCCAGCCTGATTGCCCCCAACTGCCCTCCCCTGCTGGCTTGATAGCCCACAACTGCCCTCCCCTGCCAGCCATCTTGTGGTGGCCATCTTGTGACCACATGGTGGCAGCCATCTTGTGATGACATGAGGGCATTGTGCGAGGGCCACCTAGGCTTTTATTAGTATAGATAACAAACTATCAGAAAGCAAAAATAAGAAAACAAGAAAGAAAAATAAGAAAATAAGCAACATTTATAATTGCATTAAAAATACCTAGGAATAAATTTAAACAAAGATATAAAGACCTGTACTCTGGCCCTAACCGGTTTGGCTCAGTGAATAGTGCGTCAGCCTGCAGACTCAAGGGTCCCAGGTTCGATTCCGGTCAAGGGCATGTACCTTGGTTGCGGACACATCCCCAGTAGGGAGTGTGCAGGAGGCAGCTGATCGATGTTTCTCTTGCATCAATGTTTCTAACTCTCTATCCCTCTCCCTTCCTCTCTGTAAAAAAATCAATAAAATATATTTTTAAAAAAAGACCTATACTCTGAAAATTATAAAACACTGAAGAAAGAAATTAATAAGATACAAATAAGTGGAAGCGTATACCGTGTTCATGGACTGGAAAAATTTGCATCATTAAAATGTTCATACCCAAAGCAATCTATAGATTCAACAGAATTCCTATCAAGATACCAATGGGGTATTTCACAGAACTGCAACAAATATTTCAAACATTTTTATGGAACCACAAAAGATCCTAAATATCCACAGCAATCATGAGAAAGAAGAACAAAGTTGGAGGAATCATGCTACCTGATATCACACTATACTACAAGGCCATGGTAACAGCATGGTACTGGCATAAACACAGACATAGAACAATGGAACAGAATAGAGAGGCCAGAAATTAACCCATGCCTCTATGGTCAATTAATATTTGACAAAGAAGGCAAAAACATACAATGGGGTAAAGATAGTCTACTCAATAAATGGTGTTGGGGAAATTGGATAGATACATGCAAAAAAAATGAAACTATACCACTCCCTTACACCATTCACAAGAATAAACTCAAAATGGATTAAAGCCCTAAATGTTAGACTCAAAACCATAAACATCCTAGAAGAAAACATAGGCAGTAAAATCTCATACATTTCTCATAGCAATATTTTTTTCTGATATATTACCTCAAGCAAGCTAAACAAAAAATAAATAAATAAATAAACAAATGGGATTACATCAAAGTAAAAAGCTTTTGCACAGCAAATAAAACCATCAACAAAATGAAAAGACAACCCACTGTATGGGAGAACTTATTTGCCAATGATACATCTCATAAGGAGTTAATATCCAAAATTTATAAAGCATTTATCAAGCTCAACACCAAAAAACAAACAATCCAATTTAAAAATGGGCAAAGAACCTAAAATACATTTCTCTAATGAGGACATACATATGCCAATAGATGTGTGAAAAGATGCTCAGAGAGATGCAAATTAAAACTACAATGAGACAATCACCTCACCCTTATCAGAATGGCTATCATCAATAAATCAACAAACAAGTGTTGGCGAGGATGTGGAGAAAAGGGAACCCTTGTGCACCAACACCCTAGTGTTGGTGGAAATGCAGATTGGTGCAGCCACTGTGGAAAGCAGTATGGAGTTATCTCAATAAATTAAAAATGGAACTGCTTTATGACCCAGTGATTCTACTTCTGGAAATGTATCTGCAGAAATCCAAAACACAAATTCGAAAGAACATACCCCAATGTTCATTGCAGTGTTATTTACAATAGCCAAGATTTGGAAGAAGCCCAAGTGCCCATCAGTAGAGGAGCAGATAAAAAAGCTGTGGTGCATTTACACAATGGAATATTACTTGGCCATAGAATAAAGAAGGAAATCTTGCCCTTTTTGACAGCATGGATGAACCTGGAGATTATTATGTTAAATGAAATAAGCCAATCAGAGAAAGCCAAGTACCATATGATCTCACTCATATGTGGAATCTAATGAACAAAATAAACTAACCAACAAAATAGAAATAGATGCTTAGATAGAAAACAGACTGACAGCTGTCATAGGGGAGAGGGTTGTGGGGCTGGGTGAAAAAGATGAAGGGATTAAGAAAAAACACTCATGGACACAGACAATAGTATCACTGTGTCAAAAGGAAGGGGAGTGGGAGGATGTAGAAGAGGGTAAAGGGGGGATAAATGATGATTGAAGGAGACTTGACTTAGGGTGGTAAAAACACAATACAATATACAGATGATGTGTTATAGAATTGTACACCTGAAATCTATATAATTTTATCAACCAATGTCACCCTAATAAATTCAATTAAAAAGTAAAATAAATAAAACCCCAGGTGGACCAAACACACAGCACTCTGGCATGTACCAACCTGAGGCTGTTGGCAAAAGCCCCTGCCTCCACCCTGGTAAATTAGAGGACAATCTGGTGGCCTTGGAAAAGATTACAGCTCTGAGCAACCAGGACATTTGCCCCTCCTCTGCTTGCTTTCCCCATCTGGCTGGAGCAAGCCAGGAGGGAAGGAGAATGGTGGGGGTGAGGGACCATCTCTGGGCACTTGTGACAGCCACCCACCCTGGGTTTCCTCACTGCCTTGGACCTCCTCTCAGTTTTCTGGGTCTCCATCTCCAAGCTGATATAGCTCTCTGTCCTCTTCACTCTGAGCCAGGCTGCCTGCTTTCAAATTCTAGCTCCATCTTTTCCAGCTGTGTGACCTCAAACTATAAATCTCTCTGTGCCTCAGCTTTCCTTGTCTATGAAATGGGGCTAATGAGTCTTCCTCCCTATAGGGTGTCTATGAAGAGAAAAGCAGTTAATCTGTGTGAAGCACCAAACGGTACCCAAATGGGACCCGATGGTGTGGTAGGTTGGTGATTTTTATTCAGACAGGCCCCTGGGGAAAGGTCAGCCTTAGCATCCTTCCTTCTCCCAGGGATCTATGCAGTTAAGTCTGGGCTAAGTTGGTGGCAGGCACAGATTGGGCCTGAATCAATATAATTTAAAGAGGAAGGAGATGGGCAAGGAAGTGGTTTTTTGTGCTCCCTGGCCCGGTGAACTAATGTGCTCACCTGCTTCTCCAGTAGGTCTGATTGGCCCGTGTTCATACTGTTGCTTCCTTGGTGAGGAGAATGGCCTTCTGGGAGCTCACACTTCCTAGGAAGCAAGCTCGTGGGAGTTCAGGAAGAGGCAGGGATCCATATAGAGTGACCACTCATCCAGGGCCTTCGTGAGCCAGCAATTCTGAAACAAAATATTGTTCCTACTTCACAGATGAGAAGACTGAGGCTCAGAATGGTGCCCGATGTCACTCAGCCAAGGAACTGGCTTAGGGGAGCAGGTCTCCCAAGCACCTTCCACCACACCTAACAGACTGAGCATCTCTGGGCTCAGTTGGATCAGCTGTGGAATGGACTCTCGGCATCCAGGCTGCATCCGGCAAAAGAGATGGAGAAGGACAGAGACACTAGCCTGACAAGCAAACACCACAGGAACTAAAACTCCACCCTGTGTGGGCAGGGCCTGGGGGCTGGTGGGAACCTTCCCAGGCCTTGTCTCCAGACCCCAGGCCAGGCCCCTGGCTCCCACAACAGCACAGAGGAAGGCCTGCAGCCTGGAGTTCGCACACTGGAATTCCTCTGCCTCACCCTTTGTAGCTCTGCCAAGAGGCCATTTGAGCCATTAATTAGTGCAAGTGTGTATATTTTTACAATAGAAAATACAGGCCTTCGGAAAAAAGTCAAACAGTACAAAAGGATCTGACAGGAAAACAAAGTCTCCTTCCTCCCCCAAGTCCTCTCCTCCTAGCTCCTGCTCCGTGGAGGCCTCCAAGCCCACTGGTTTCTTTAAAGCCTCAAAGCCTTCCACACACTATAGCATCTGCAAAAGCTGTGTGTGTGTGTGTGTGTGTGTGTGTGTGTGTGTGTGTGTGCTCATTTACTCTTTTTTCGAAAAAATGGTAGCAAATCTATATATCTTGAAGCCCTTTTCTTATTGGATCACAGAGAGCACTCTTTTTCGGTGGTTTTAAAGAATAGTGCTATCGTTATTATCGTGTGGTTCTGTGGGAGGTCTCCTAGGCTGTGTGGTGTGGCTAAGGTCGCCTATGTGGTGGTTCTGTTCAGCAGCCATGCAGAATTCTATGGTATGGGCACCATTGCTTACTTGAGCAGACCCCTGTTAATTAACATTCAGTTGACTTTCAATCTTTTTCTTTTATAAAAAAATGCTACGATGAATGGCCAAGTACACACTTCACACATTTACCTGAATGACCTGGTCCTGGAATTGAGTTAGTTCCCTGGGTCAAAGGGAAGAGCATGTGTAGCTGCGACAAGTTGCCCACTGGCTGTCCCCAGGAGTGGCACTGATCCGTGTCCCTGCCCATCCGCTCTGCCAGAGCCTGTCTCCTGTTCCTTAGCTGCCACACTTTTGATCTTTTCTAATCTGATGGCTGGAAGAAAGTCTCTTTGTGAAGTCTTCATGGCTTGGGACTTGCAGAGGCCCCTTGAACAACCCCTCCTCCTTCCGGCCTTGGCTGCCCAAAGAAGGAGGTAGTGCATGGTCCTTTGTCACTAAGAGCAGCACTATATTCTGGAGGTAAAACCCCTCCCCAGGCCCGCTCATAGGCCCCCTTGCAGAGCACCCAGTGCTCCTTCATCACACTCCTCGCCCAGGATGGCAGCGACCAGGGGGCCCTGTTGAGGTCTGTCTCCCATTACCCAGCAGAAACTCAGAGATGTTTGTTGAAAGAATGAATGAATGAGCATAAGTTGCACTAGTGCTGAAATTGCTTGCTGTTACCCAAATGCCTCTTAACATGTGATGGGGGTGGTACAGGTTGCTCCCTCTGTGAGGGGACAGCGGGTCTAGAGAAGGGAGGAGGGCTCAGGGAGGAAGATGAACTTCACTGCTTTGGTAAAGGCCTGAGCATCTGATACGGAAAGCAACTAGGTTCATGGGTGACCCTCCCTAGAGCAAAAGCCACCTGCTCCAGGCACACTGAGCAGAAGCATTGACACTTCAGGCCCCAGAGGAGAGGCCAGGCTTCAGGGATGGAGAGAAGCGGTGTGGGGAGGAACAGTTTAACAAGCTGAATGGCACCTGGCCGCCTCCCTCCCCTGGCTCGGGCCTCTGAGCCAAGTGCCTTTTTCACCCGGTGAGACCGGAGCAAGCAGGTGCAAAGCCAGCAGCCCCCTGCTTGTGCCACAAGGTGACTCAGCCGCGTGGGAGTCTTCTCCTGGTTTAACCCTCTGCAGACTCCTAACTGCAGGAGGATAGGTGGGCTGGCTCAGCCCCTCATCTGCCCAGGCCGGCTCCTAGCAGGGGATGACGGAGAGGGGTGGCAGGCTTCAGTTCCTTGCCTGGTCCTGGCTTTTCAGAGTCCACTGTGGCTGGTGGGCTTCCTTCATCTCATGGCTGCTGGGGAAGGAAGGTTCAAAGGGGAGAAATGTAATGGCCTAGAGTCTAGACAGCAGCCTGAGACAGGCAGCAGAAGGCATTGGCCTGGAAGTACGGTCTGGGAACCACACAGCACCTGGGGGATCCCAGCTCTGCTGCTTCCAGGCTGAGTGTCTTTGGACACCTTATTGGCTCCATTTCTTCATGTAAAATGGGGATGCCACAGCAGTTTACATTTCACAGATGAATTAATGCATGTGAAGCACTCGGAACAGTGCCTGCACAGAGTTAGAGCTGGATCGATGCGATATATTTATCTTAGTCTTGGCTTTCTCTGATATTGTCTATCATTCCATGGACCAGATGCCTACCCTGTGACAGGGCCTGGCAAGCCATTTCACATCACTGCCCCATGCCCTCCTCCACCCAGCTCCATGAGATGGGAATTGTTAGCCCAGTTTCCCACAACTGAAGACTGGGGCTCAGAGAAGCTGAGGCAGAGGAGAGGCAGACCCGAAGTTTGCCATCTAAAAATAGCGTGCCCTGTCCATGTGGCTGTCCCCGCCACTAAATGCTCCATGTGACTGGGTGAGTCACTTGGTCTCTCGAGCCTTAGTTTGTTCATCTGTAACATGGCTTAGCTAGTGGCTCTGCCATCTCCTGCTAAGTAGGTCTGGTTAATATAGGACCTTGTTTCTGGCTGCCCCAAGGGGAGGTGAAGGAAGGAAATGGGTTAGACCTGCTTTCTTCCTTCTTGGTTGTGGGACCATGAACAAATTTTTTCCTCAATAATTATCTAAGTAATGCTGATTTAGAGCAGGATGGGCTACGGGTCAGGCCCATACATAGGACACAGATCTGCCGGCACTGAGCTCTCAGATCCCTTAGCTTCCCTGGACCTCAGCCGCCTGAATCTGTAGTACAGCCTAGTGCCTCAGCTCTTTCAGAAACCAGGAAGCACTGGGGGCCAGTGGGCATTCTAGCCTGAGGCTGGAGTTGATGGTGCAGAGCAGGTGGGAGTGGGAGGAGGGCTTTTGGTGTTGACAGCCGAGCTGTCTTGAGAAGTAGTCATAGGGTTAGTCCTACAGTCTGCCTTTTCCATGCCATCCTGCAGCAACCTGTTTATTATTCCCATTTCTCTGAAGATGGCTTTTTATTTTTTAATGTTTTTATTGATTTCAGAAAGAGGAAGGGAGAGGGACAGAGAGAGAGAGAAACATCAATGATGAGAAAGAATCATTGATTGGCTGCCTCCTGCATGCCCCTCAGTGGGGATAGAGCCCGAAATCCGGGCATGTGCCCTGACCAGGAATTGAACCATGACTCCTGGTTCATGGGTCAACGCTCAACCACTGAGCCACACCAGCTAGGCTCCAAAAACTGTTGTGTGTGTTTTTTTAGGAAAACTAGCCAATCACCTTTGGGGTGGGGGGAGAGGGTGAGCAATAGACCAGTTTGTTGAGAACAAGGCAGATGGCAGTCTAGGCTGGGTCATCTCTTGCATCTCCATGTGCCCCCACCCCAGCAAGGAGAGAAGTGATGTTAGTCATCTTTTCAGGAAGCTGGCCCTGGACCACTTTCTTCCTGGTCCCAGGGGAAGCCTCTTTGACCCTGGACCTGGCCTGGTACCCTCAGCTCAATGGGCTCCTCTAAGATACTCAATCACTTTAGCCTCTGAAATGTTGAGGTCACCCTCTCTCCCACCTTCTCCAGCACATTAAACTCTCATGGATAAATGTGAATTAAATTGAATTGAATTGACTTGGATCTAATTAAGTGAATTGAGTTGAATGCCAGATTACAAGCTTCATCAGAGCCCATAGAATTTTGGTTTTCTAATGGTAGTCCATAGATCTGAAAGGCCAATTTGATGCCTTGTTTCTATTTCCTCTTGGGGGCAGGGGGCAGGGAGGAGGAATAACGGAGTGGAGTTCAGTGAGGGCTTCCTTTGGAAAACACCACCTTCCAGCAATTGCCTCCCACAAACTCTTTCCAAAGGGCTCATTCCCAGCAGCTAAACAAAAGCCTTTGAAGGCTTTTCCTTTGTTCTGCTTTCAGGTGTCATCGGTGAGTATTGGCAGGACCGATACTAAGCTCTAGATCAGGTAGAGACTGGGACCCACAGAAGAACATGAGGGTGTGATTGGAAGAGAAGGTGCTAACAACCCATGAGAGAGTGACAGTGTGCTGGCTGAGAGGCCGCCAGGACGCAAAGCCGGACATTTTTGGTGTGCACGTCCTTGACCTCACAGAACCTGGCAGCAGTGAGTGCTTCTGCCCAGTAAACTGCTCAGCTTTGAGTCTGTGTTTTCTTCTCCATCCTTTGCAGGCCACGCCTCCCCTAAGGTGAATGCTGACCTCCCTCCAGGGCTGGGGCACCCCCTCCCCACTCCTCCAGGTTAATCCCATCCCCTTCCTCCTACGTGGAGGAGCGGTGGGCCCTGCAGTAATTGTTCCCACCACAATGTCTCCATGACTACACAGACCCAACAACTCAGAAGTAGCTCTGGGATTCATGGCCATCCAAGATGCAGACCCTGAGAGTCATCTACCCTCTTAACTTCCCAGCCATGTGCCTTAAAATGTCTCAAAGTGAATCCACTGGCTGACCCCTCCCCCGTCCTCCCCACTTCAGTAGTCAGCAACAGCATCTATTCAGATGCCCACGCCAGAGATGGGGCACTGGCCTTGACAACTTCACCTCCACAGCCAGCCCACCTCCAAACCGTGCCAATTCTACCTTCTAAAAATCTCTCAGAGCTCCCCAGTCATCTCCATCTCGGCCACCTGAGTCACCTGGCCGGGACAAATACAGTTGCTTCTTAACTGTTCTCCTATACCCACTCTTGCTACTTCCGATCCATCCTCCACAAATGCTGCCTAATTGATTTTGCCAAAATGCAAATCAGATCATATCAATAGTTCCTGGCCTTAAAAGTCAACAGTTGTTTCCCACTGTATTATGGTTAAAGGCCCAGCTCAATACTAAACAAGAAAAGAAGTCTCACTTACCCTCCCCAACTGGCCTCTTCTGGGGCCCTAGTGCCTGGCATGCTCCCTTCTGCCCTGTCCAAGACTTGTGCACATGCTGTCTCCTTTACCTAGAATGCTCTTCACTCTCCCCTTCTTGCAGTTGGTTGACCTCCCTGGTCAGGTAAGGCCCGTCTCCTCACAATGTTGCTCGTGTCACTAGCCAAGGTTGAAATTGCACATTCATTGGCATGACCATTTGATTAGCAGCTGCCTCCTTCTCTAGACTGTCAGGCAGGGAAGGTTTCTGTTTTGTTTATCACTTTAGTCCCAGGAGCCAGCCTTGTGCCTTAGCAGGGCCTCAATGATGAGTGAACGAATGAATGCAAGCAAGCAAAGAGGTCCTACCTACGTCTGAACACTTGCGTCACCTTCACCAATGTGATGTGGCCTCCACATTCAGCCAGGCTAGCCTCCTTACTACCCGTAATACAGCTTCCTCAGCCCCACCTCCTGGACTGTTTACTCAGGACTTCCCTCTTCCATCCTATGAATCTCTTTTCTCTTCCCTGCCTCTCGCTAAATTCACCCTCTTCAAGGCTTAGCTCATGTTAAATCCCAAGAAATCATCATGAGACAGTCACCAGGAGGATGGCTGGGAGAGGACACTATGTGTTGAAACTTCTTTCTACCCCATACTGAAACTACACTCAATTCCCCACAGCCTGGTGGTGGTTCCTGGTAGACAGACCTGAACAATAAAAGCACATGCTTTGGTCATATTTCCAGAGGCAGAAACTTTCCCATTTGCAGTGGGGTGAGGTGTAAGAAATCTCCAAATGCTGTCGTCAGCCCTGCTAAGAATCACATCTCGCTTCAGCATAAAGCTTTCTGGAAATTGAGCTCCAACAGTGACCTCACCATCTACGGCCAGGCAGCTGCAGGGGATTCAGACCTAAGCAAGGCCCTGGAGGTTCCCAGGAAGAGCTGAAGCAGTGGGGAGGGCCCATCACCTTAATGCTACCAACACCTCGTTTTCAAAAGGGACTTTCAGAGCTCATAAGGGGAAGTCAGGCTGGGACTGGCTTAGAAGTCAGGCACCTCTGAGGCCTCTGAGAACTTGGGCAAGGTTTAGGGCTCAGTGACACCAAAGATGAAAATCGGGACAGTCCCTGCAGTGAGGATAGAAAAACATCAAGTCCCACATCCTGGCCATGAGTTTGCAAGTCCCCAGAGCAGCGGTGTGGTTCTGAGGAACACTCTAGTACAGTAGAATCACCTAGTGGCAGGGCCAGAAAGGGCTGTAAAGCTCATCCAGTTTAATGCCCCACTTGATAAATGGGAAACTGAGTTCAGAGAGGTTAATGGGCTTGATCAAATAACTTAGTGGAGTAATTAGAGCTACAAACCCAGTCTCCTGGCTCTTCCTGATACATCAACTACATTCCAAGGTGGATGGCTCTGAGCCTGCCTATCACTTCTGTACACTGACTAGTTACCACCCAGTAAGGCTGAGGGGAAGCTGGTAGATAGATGGAACTGGCTCCTCCCAACCTCAAAACTGTTTGGATGAATACAGGAAGGAGGCAAACCAAAAACTAATATTTACTGAATGTACTTCAGGTGTCTGACACTGTGCCTTCTATGCAGGATCTCATCGTGGTAAATTAAAGAAGCTGTAATATTTTGCTTCTCCTTCCAACAGAAGATAAAATGTTATCCTTAAATCTGGGCTGGCCAAAGTGACCTGCTTGACCAAATAACAGGCCAATAGCATGCAACGGAAGTGATGTCTGAAGCTAAGCTATGAGACACTTTGCAGTTTCTGCCTGGGGTCCTTGGAATGCTTGGTCTCAGAGCCCCCGTCACATGGGAAGCCACGTGTGACCACAAGAGTGGATAGCCCTGGCTGAGCTCTCAGAAAACAGCCACCCCCCAATGACAGCCATAGGAGCAGACCATCTCAGGCATCCAGCCCAGATGATCCCTCAGATGATGGCAGCTGGGCTGACTGAAATTGCATGGTAGACTCCAAACAACAACCAACCGGCTGAGCACAGTCAATCCATAGAACCATGAAAGATAACAGCAAATTCTTGTTTTAAGCCACTAAATGTTGTAGTGCTTGGCTAGACAGTAATAGATTATCTCAACACTCATTCCATCCTTTCAGAAACTTCTAGAAATGGTTACTATTGTATACTTCCAACTTTACAAATGAGGAAAGCTAGGCACAGAGAAGCTAAGTAATTCGCTCAAGGTCACACAAGTAGGTACATGACAGATCTAAAATTTGACCAACTAAACTCTTTCCTACTTTTTCTCATTAAATTGATTGAGATCTTGGTTGCAAACAACCAAATCCACTGCAGCTGGTTTAAACAGAAGAGGCTAGGAGAGGTCTCACAGAACTGGGAGGGCCAGCGAGCCAGACTGAAGGTACATAACCAGAAGTGCCCCACACCTTAGAGCCTCCATTTAAAGCACCTCCACCAAGGCCTGAGAACACGGGATGGATGCCTGGAGCTCTGCCACTGGTGCCCCCACCAGCCAAAGGACTGGAACCCTCTGGCACGTGGGTGCTGTAATATCAATCCCCTGCACCCCGATTCATCTTCCCTTGCGTCCTTCTGAACCAAGTCTTGTAGGGGCTGGAGGGCATGATCAGTGACATCAGGATGGCAAGCCTGGGCCCAAACTGGGGGTGAGTTGTCTGGCCCTGGGACAGGATCTACCTGTGAGAAATGTGTAAGGAGGTCTTCGTTCATGCAGACGTGTCTCCTGAGTTTACTACGCGCAGCACCTCAAGGACCTCCCATTCTAGGGTGGGAGATGCACAAGTAAACCAAGAACCACAAGGGACCATGCAGAGGCACTAAAGGTCTGTCGGGACATGAGACACTTTGAGAGAGGGAGAGAGACACGCACTCTGCCAGGAAATAGAGGGTGGTCGGAGAAGCCTCATGCGAAGGTGACATTCAAGTTGAACTTTGAAGGATGTGGCGGAGGAAACACAATATACAGAGATATGGCGATGGGGAAGAAGGGGTGTGAGGATCCTAGGAAATGGCAGCAGTTCCTAAAGTGGGAATGCAGGCATTGGCTGCTGGGCTAAAACATTTAGGCTTTCACCCCAGGGCAATGGAAGCCATGAAAGGGTGTTAAACGGGGAAGTGGTATGATCGGTTTCATGCTTTAGAAAGACCACTTTGACCAGCAGTGTCCTGGAGGGGGCAGAGTTGTAGCAGGGAGCTCAGGTGGGAAGCTACTGCAATGGATGAAGGAGTCCTAAACCCAGGAAGCCGACTTGGGGATCCAAGGTCACCGCCATTTCTCTTCGCGCGCGAACACACACACACACACCCTCTTTTCTGGTCACAACCTGTTCATCCTCAACCTATTCCACTGGCACCACCGCCCTTCAACCACCAATAAAGGGCCAGCTTGGGTGTCCTGGAAAACAGTCTGAGGACAGCTGATGTGCTAAGGCTTTCCTGAGAGGAATGATCCAGGGTAGCAAGAGTGAAGTAAACAGCGGAATGAGGCAGGGAAGGAGGGAAGGCAAATTCAAGGTGGGGTGTAACTGAGCTGGCCACAGCCTCACAGTCAGTTTCTCAGCTCCTTGGGGTGTCTTCCAGACAGGCCATGTGGGATCATCGAGCCTGGGAACAGGCCGTTAGGAAGAAGAAGGGAGTAATTTATCCCTGGCTCCTACTGTCTCCTGTCTCTCATACGTCAAGGCTAGCTTCACAGGGAATTAAAAACACTCCCCTGAAAGTTTGGGGTGCAACAGGCAGCATCTGGGAAAGCCAAGTCCTACACCCCATGGCAGAGCACTTCATCTGAGCCCAGAGTGATGGGGAGGCCTCAGTGTGTCCCCTCAGGTCAGAGTGGTGACCAGAGCCACTGTGACTCCTCCCACAGTGGGTCTGATGGAGCTTGTGCCAAAGCAGGCCCTCCCCCCAGGGAAGGCCGAGAGGCATGTAGTCTGAAGAACGAGATGCCGGACTCTCCACTGCACAAGCACTGAGGCCCCGAGGACCAGCGAGGCTGAGCAGCTCTGAGAAGCACATCAACTAGATCCGGTGTGAAAACAGGTGACTCCTCAATATCTGGGGAGGCATCATTTCTGGGAAATAAAGAGGCTACTTCAGCTCTACAGAAACTAGGGTCAGGGCTGAGCAGCCCCTTGTACCAGGGGCAGCCATGTTTGTCTCCCTCCCTCAGGGCACCCTGTCTGTCTCAGGTGCATTCTCCACAAGAGCCCCTGAGATGGGGTTCGTGGGAAGGCCGTTTATTAAATGCCCCAGGGGAGACCAGTAAAGGATTGGGGAAAGCAGGACAGGGTGAAGAAGAAGCCAGCCAGGTGGGCATGACCCTGGGCACAGCAGCGGGCAGCTCGGCCTGATCCCGTAGCTAACTCCGCAGTGTACTAAGTCACTCCCCAGGGTCATTCCAACCCTGTCAAGGGAGCTTGGATTCCATGCGTCCCCACCATTAGTCATTGGTGAAAAGCCACTAATGGGGCACTTAAATTCCCAGGCACTTCTGGCTCTCTGCAAACCCCTGACGAAAGAGCTGCCAGGCAATAAAAGCAAAGGCATGCCAAGGGTGAGGAAAAGGGCTCAGAGGGTCTGAGGGGGCCCAGGCATCTGCTGCTCTACAGCGCCCACGGCACCCTGCTCTGATGGAAAGGGACCACCAGTCTGTTTCTGCAGAATGTGAGTATGGATAGTGAAAGCTGTATCTTCCTAACTCAAGGGTTATTTTTGAAATGCAGTTCCAGGTTGTATGTGGCACACTCTAGCCAAGGTTTTGAAAGCTGCCTGGTTTTAACCCTGCAGGTTTGCTGCTGCTGCTAAAACTTGTAGGTTTTTATTATATACTAGAGGCCTGATGCATGAAATTCATGCAAGAGTAAGCCTTCCTTCCCCCGGCTGCCGGCACTGGCTTCCCTCTGGCACCCGAGACCCGGGCTCCCCTCACAGCCCCAGATTCGTCTGGAAGGTTGTCTGGAAAGATGTCTGGTCTAATTAGCATATTACCCTTTTATTATTATAGATTTTTATTGATTTTAAAGAAAGAGAAAAGGAGAGGAAGAGAGAGAAACATCAATTGGTTGTCTGCCATACGCACCCGCCTGAACCCGCAGCCTGGTCTTGTGCTGCCACCTGAGTTTGGCTTTCCAGACTGAAGCTTGGCGGTAAGCGAGGAACTGGGTCTGTAAGTAGAAAGTTGGTGTCTCCCACAGAACACAGGACAGTGCCACAATTATTCACAACTATATAGACAGTGATTCTTCACTCTTCGCTGCAAAAGCTTTGTCTAATCAATCACTAAACATTGATTGTAACTGACGATACTAATAACATCAATAACAATAACAGTGGACACTGATTTGGCACTTACTGTTTGCTGTTCCAGGTACTTCTACAGTAACTCACTTAATCCTCACAACTACCACAGCAGGAGAGACTGTATGACCCTCACTTTACAGAGAAGGGAACTGAGGCGCAGCACAGTAAATGAACTTGCCCCATTGCACAGCCATTGGAGGGCCCAGGATTGGGCCTGAGGAAGGGAGACAAGCATGACTGCCCCTGGTACAAGGGGCTGCCCAGCGTGGCTCCAAGGTCTGTATTCACAACACCCCGTTTCCCACCTTTCTTGGCTGCAAAGCCCTGCTCTGGACTGTGTGGCTCAGTGTACTTTCCAGAGACAGCATACTCTCCCGTCCTCCATGTTCTTACAAGATGACGCGAACACCGCTCCCACTGAGGGGTGGACTCTATATTCCCTCCTCTTTGAAACAGGGCAGACTTCTGTAACTGGTTTGAGCAATAGAACACAGCAGAAGTGACTCTGACTTCTGACACAGGTCAGAAGTGGTGAAAAGCCGGCCTTGCCTACACAACAGCCCAAGCTCTGCGGAAGGAGACTACTCTGAGGCGCCATGCTGTGAGGAAGCCCAAAGGAACCCACAGAGTGGGCTTGGAAAGGTCCTGAAACCCCATGAAACGAGAGATGTCTGGCCAACTTCCAGCTACGCCAGCCTCTGCTGTTGACAAAAACCACAGGAGGCATCCAGAGCCAAAACCACCCAGAACAGCCCTTCCTGAGTTTCTGACCCAGCAAAACCAGGAGATAATAAAATGATGCAGCAATAGCAGCTGAAATAGCCAGTAAACCAGCACAGACTCCATAGCAACAGGAGCCACAGCATAGAGAGTAAATAAGTGGAAGTGAGAAAAGGGAGTGCCCATGGGGGCTGAGGTGGTCAGGGGAGACTTCCTGGAGGAGGAGGATTTGTGCTGGGCATCAAAGGATGCAAAGATTCAAATAAGTGAAAAAGCATGAAAGCCTCTGAGGAGAGGTAAAAGGGTAAGAAGCTGTGGAAGGAGGAAAGTAGAGGTCATTTTCAGGATACAAAGAGGGAATAAGTAAAATAAAGCAGCGGGTTCACGGGGGCCTCACACAGCAGTGGAAGGTGAGCTTGGCGAGGCAGCTGGGACCTCTCAGGTGTCCGGCTACCTGTCTGAATTTCACGGCCATGCGGAGCCATGAAATAATAACAGGAGTAGTAAAACCAGCTAACATTTCTTGAGCTATGTACCAATGACTTTACATTCATTTATCATATTTAATACTTACAAAACCCAGTGAGATTTTGTGAGGCCCATATTATAGGTGAAGAAATAGGCTCAGAGCATTTGAATAGTTTGTCCCAGTTCACGTGTCAGAGCCTAAACTGAAACCTGGATCGGGTTGGCCCCTGAGCTCATGCCTAAGAACGCATGCTCCTAGAAGGTAACCTCCCCTCTGAGATGGTGCAGTCAGAGCTGGGTATTAGAGAGACTCCTCTGGCACCACTGGCAGGATGGATTTGGGCAGCAGCATGGGAGGTGAATTTGAAGGTAAGAAGGCCAGTTAGGAAACTGTAGCAATGATCTTGGCAACAAGGGAGGAGGGTCTTTCTTCACTAGGGTGGGATGGCAGGGTTGAGAAGCCCCAGACACGGCTGGGATAAAATTCTTGCATCTTGTGCTTCTCAAAAAAGGAGAAAGAACATCGCAGGAGTGACGTTCTTTACAGGACTCTGAGTCAGGGCCCTATCCTGGGTCCTATCCCTCTTCCTTAGGGTTTTCTTCCAGAAGGGAGGGCCAGGAAGTCTAATCTCAGGCCTTTCTTGGACTTCCTGAAATTGCAACACAAAGAAAGAGGAACACAAATGTAAACACCCAGATTGCTCCCTACTGGGTTTCCCGTAGTGTCAGTTCAGTAGAAGAACCATATGGTACTTACTTTAGGTCCTGGGTTCTCACACCAACTCTACCACTCACCAGCTGTGTGGCCTTGGACAAGCCACTCCCCTGACTTGAAAGTCACACCCAACACTGTCTTTCTGGGCCTATCGCAGTTTATCTTGAATTTATTTAAAAAGATGTGAACCTGAGGGTTGTGCAGATTTGATTGTACAAATAATCACAGTCCTGCCCCTTCCCTATATCCACGTCCTTTGCAATGTGACTTGACAGTGGATCCAACTTCCATCCCCACATTAATCTAAGCTGGCCTGTGACTTGCTTTGGCCAACAGGACATGGTGGACGTGACAGGGTACTGGTTCCAGGTCCAACCCTCAACAGGCTTTGTGCGCTTCCGTGCTTTCTCTTAGAACCCTGCAACTGCCACCTGGCCCAGCTCGAGCTAGCCTGCTCGAGGGCGAGTGAGCCGAAGCTCTTAACCAGGCAGCCCCACACTTGTGAACGTGCCCGGCCTAGATCAGCGAGCTGCCTACCCGACTGCAGCGGACCAAAGACGAGATGGGATGAGTGCTCATGAGCCGTAGAGTCTTGAGAAATTATAAGTGGTTTTAAGCCATCAAGTGTTGGAGTGGTTTATTAGGGAGCAATAATGAACTGATAGAGGTGTCAAAGGACTGTGGCAGTTCACAACTGTCACTACCATACAGCCTCACAAAAAGCCATGGGTTCAGATGCGGCATCCCCACTTCATGTGCGAGGAAACTGAGCCCAGAGAGGGGATGTGATTTCCTTTACGCACATAACAGATAAGCCATGAGCCTGGAATTTGGAGCAGCCTATTTGATACATATCTGCATTCCTTCTACCACTTCACTGCCCATTGGGGAGTCTCCTGAGATTCAGAGACTCTTTCTTCTTGCCTTTGTCTGGCCTCATGCACTGTCTTGTCCTCTGGTATCATGTCAGTGAGCAGAATGGGGAAGACAAGGCCACGCCCATTGGCCAAGTCTCCTGAGCCATGGACACGAACATTAACGTGAATCTCGCCTGTAGTGCCTGGTTCTTCCCTTTTGCACTCTGCCATGATGTGGGAGGAGGCATGCGTGGAAGTGTGGTCTCCAGAAACTACGTTGCTCCGGCAGTGGGGAAAGCATCAGTCTTATGAACAAAGCCACAGTGACCCTGAGAACCTGAGATGATGATCTGATGACCCAAGGATGGGGGCAACCCTCCCTGGGAAGGGCTCTGGTCTGAGAGTCCCCACTCCTGGCCCCGGTCCTGACCTGCCACCGGCTAGCTGGGTCTTTGACCAAAGCCATCGCCTTCTTTGAGTCTCTGTTTCTCCATCCATAAGGGAGTCCCTACCACCTTTAGGGTTCTGAATAGAATGGTCCTGGAGTTGAAGATCTGTGAGGTTTCTCAGCAGTTATGTGAGGCCAGGACTACTGCCAGATTTTGAGGCTTCTAGTATATAAAAGAAAATGGAAAAATGCCCAAGCAGAGTTACAAAAATGAAGGTAACCTTTAATGCTTACACTGGACACATTAAATCCCTCACCCACACCCAACACTCTGGACTTTGCTGATCACAGTGAAAATGAGAGTCTGAAGTCGAGGTTGCTCCTGAGTGTACCTGCGCTGAAGGTGAGAGGCACCTTCTACTGGCGGCTCAGTGACCAGCAGGAAAAGGAGGGGAGAGCCTTGGCCCTCAGGCCTCTGAAGCAAACTCTGTTTGGCCACCTTTCGAGACGGAGGCCCTGCTGGGCCCGAGGCCAGTGCTGCCATGGCCTTGGATCCCCGAGAGGGCGCCGTGACCAGCTCCCAGAGGCAAGTGAACTGCCTGGCTTGCCTCTGAACTGGAAGAGACTGACGCTGCATAGCAGATACAATAAAGCAGGTCATGGCCAATGTAATGGCCTGTGGTCGGCAATCACTGAGGTATTTATACCATCACTGCCTCTTCCGGATCCTCAATTGCTCTGTCCCCAGAACTGCAGCCCCCATTGTTTGCAGACTATGGGTGGAGTGGCAGGGCCTGGAAGGAGAATGGGTCCCAGGAGCCAAGAGGCTGGAGGTTCTGGGCAACCTTGGGCAAAAAATGCTTCCCATCTCTTGCTTCAATTTTTCATCTGCCAAATTAGGGGCTTCTCTTCCTTGAGCTAATAACAACTTCGATTTATGCTGCTCTTTTGTGCATGAGGGACTCCGGCTCCCTCTAGCCTTCCCCGGTCCCTGGGCGGCAGACAGGACTGATATTCCTATCAGTCCCATTTTCCAGGTAGTGAACTGAAGCTCAGAATTGTGAAAAGCCTTGGCCAATGTCAAAAGAACACAAGGTAGTAAAAGAAATTTCCAATTTGAGGTGTGGACTGAGTGCACAGAATTTAATTTCTCTCTGTACCAAAAATCCAAGTTTTAAAATATCAGAAAAGATAGTAAGAGAAAGAGTAAATACATATCAGAAAATAAGAAGGGATGCTACCAGTGTGCTGGAAACGTAGAGGAATTTCTGAAAGTTAGCAGGAACGTGGGATCCTGATTGATTGAGAAAGTAGAGCAAGGAAACCACGACTCAGCAGGCTGAGAAGAGACTTGTCACTGAAGCCAGAGCCACAGAGAAGCACCCACGTAAGCAAGGGAACCCCGGGGCAATTGGAAGTGCTTGAAGCGTAGCTGGGCCAGTTGCGCCCCTTCTCTAATATGCAGAAGAGTTGGCCTTGGCATTCAACCCCAGGAAAAAGTCTTGAGAACCACTCTCAAAAGGGGGATTCTGCAGGCATTCGTATAGACTTGCCCTTCCTGACCTCCTTGGCAGACCCAGGAATAAAGGAAAGGACAGGGCCTCCCAGAGGGAGGAACCGCGGCCTGTCTCCTCCAGCACGCTCCTCCCATCTGCTTAGGGCCCTGAGCGGTAGAGGAGCGCAGTGTCAGTGCCGTGTGGCAGTCACACTGGTTTATACACAATGTTTCCTGCACACTGTGCTTTGTGCCACCATAAAAGCAATGGAAGCCAAGCTGAGCCCAGATACACCAGCACAGACAAGTGTCACACAGCCGCTTCATACTTCTTGACACTAGCGTTGTCATGGGCTGGGGGGGGGGGGGG
>NW_005871089.1:1026114-1030461 GCF_000147115.1 Myotis lucifugus | reverse complement strand
TTCGCAATGGTGACAGGTCAGAAGCTGGAATTATGCTCCCTGCAGCAGGCCTCACCCAGACACTTCCAGAACTCCGTCCGATTCAGGAGAGAGGCCTGCTTTAGAAGACTTGTACCCCCAGGCAGGGGAAAGTCCCATCCCAGCCAGCACTAACCAATGCAGTTGTTTATTCATGTATTCTAAGAATTTTTGAGGATTACCAAAGGTTTGAGGAAACAAACCACATAAAAGAGAAGGATCAAGGGGAACAAATGCAAAAGAAAAGCAGAGATGATGCAGCAAACAGAAGTCATGCTAGTTCATTGAGAGGATGTTGCAGCCATAAAACAAAAAGCAGCCTGCCATGAAAAAAAAAATGAAGAAGCAGAGAATACAAAAGTTCCTAGAATGAGAAGTCCGTGGGCTGAAATCAGCCGTCCCTTACCGCCTCCCCTCACATGAGACCAACTAGGTTGAATGTCCTTTATTCCTTTGAACCCACCATACACTCACTTGTCTCTGGCTCTGGTCCTTGTATCATACCACACCGGATGCTTTCCCTGCCTGAGTCAGTCTATCCCATTCCTCACTTCTCTTCACGGTGCACCTGGAAGATCCCAGCTCAGGGGTCTTAGGAAGCCTGAATGGGTCAGATGACCTTCTTAGGAGCCCGTAGTACCCTATACAGATAACATGATATAATGATTGACTTCTTAATACATCCACATCCTTCACTAGACTATTAGTGAGGGCATTCCTCATGACAGCTTGGTTGGATAGATGGACGGATGGATGGATGGATGGATGGATGGATGGATGGATGGGCAGGCAGATGGGTGTGTGGGTAGATGGACGAATGGTATTAGATGAATGGATGGGGCTAGATGGGTGGATGATTGCACAGATGAATGAATGACTTAGTGAATGAACATATACACAGGAACTGATCAGACAGACCAGGCAGGAGCAGGGCTTGGTGAGCCGGAGGTAAATCAGATAACTAGAGAGGCCTAGGAAAAAGGCATAAATCTAATTATTAGAATGGCCCCCAAAATACCAAGTTCCAGAACACAGGGGGTTGAGCAGAACAAATGATGGTGGCTGCTAAAGCACCAACCTGCCCAGTTTCATACACACCCTGGAGACTAGGGAGGGGGACCACATTTACATATGGAGGGTCAAATGGCTCCACCAGACTAATTCATTAATTCATTTATTTCATATGTATTTCCTCAGAGCCTCCTGGGCACTGACCCCTGAGTTGGGCCCTAGGAATTCACTGGGGAATAATTCAGAAGCACTGCCCCCCAGGAACTGAGTCCAGTGGGGTGGGCGGGTAGACAGATTGCTGCAGGAGACGTGACAGACATCAGCACACTGCACAGCAGAGTAAGGGGTGGAGGAGCCAATTTAAGGGTCAAAAGGGTTTGAGGGTTTCCTGCAAAAACCCTCTGGAAGCAGAGGCCAGAGGTGGTGCAGGGGAGGAGTGGGCCAGGTTGGCCTGCTGCTGCTGCTGGTAAAGGGCGCATAGAGATGGAGAGCAGCAGCTCTGGGACAGATGGCATGGAGCCTAGTCCATCTCCAAGTGTTTATTGAGGTCCCTGAGCTAAGTTGCATTCCCTTTGAACTTCAGTTTCCTCTCTGGTAAAAATGTGGTAATTAATCCTATGCACCGAGGTCAGCTCCCCAGTGCGTACTGGGAGCTGAGGAGTAAGTACAAGTGATTTACCCAGAAAGAACTCCAGGAAGACCACGGTCAGTGGGGGACTGGGCCAGGGATGGAGGAGGGCAGGCAGGCGGTGAAGCCCTGAATAAGATGCTTGGGCCTGACCTCTGGATGGCAGCACATCACTGACGCTCAGGGACCCTGACTCAAGGTGAGGGATGGCTTCCACTCCCACTTCTGTGGCTCACCTGCCACTGCTCCTGTGGAACTCCCCTGTCCCGGGGGCTCTGAGCACCCAGGCAAAGTGACTTCAGTAGCTCGTGGTAGTCCTTCAAAAATAGTCACAGGTGCTGGGGCTCAAAAACAAAACAAAACAAACTAACAAAAGGCAACAGTGAAAAGTGACCTAAAGGCCATCAACAAAATCTATCACTTCCTCTCACATTGCTCCAAAGAGAAAAATGAGATAAAATTTGTAAAGCTCTGCCACTGTGCCTCGCACAGAGCAAATAAAAAGTAGCTGTTGCCCTAACCCGTTTGGCTCAATAGATAGAGCGTCAGCCTGTGGACTCAAGGGTCCCAGGTTCGATTCTGGTCAAGGGCATGTACCTTGGTTGCTGGCACATACCAGGTGGTGAGTGTGCAGGAGGCAGCTGATCAATGTTTCTCTCCCATCAATGTTTCTAACTCTTTATCCCTCTCCCTTCCTCTCTGTAAAATAATCAATAAAATATCCTATCTAATAATAGAGAAACATGGTAATTAACCATAACTTCACTACCCTTCCCATTGGCTAATCAGGGCGATATGCAAATTAACTGCCAACCAAGATGGCAGCCGGCAGCCAGGCAGCTGAAGTGAACAGGAGGCTTGCTTGCTCCAGTGATGGAGGAAGCCAAGGTTCCCCGCCTGCCGCTGCCGGCCTCTGAGCTTGCACTCTAAGCAACTATGTTGCAATTATAGAAGCTAAACAATCCCCAGAAACCTGCTTTCAGCCAGCCAGCCTCGGAGCTGGAGCTGAAACAGTGTTTCAATTATAGAACCCAAACAAACCCAGATCAGCAGCCGAGGTCTCAGAGCTGGAGCCGGCCTCAGAGCTAAAGCCGGCTCTCAGTTCCAGTGACAGCCATAGAAGGTAAATAAATCCCAGAATTAAAAAGAAAAAAGAAAAAAGGAGAGGTTGGGAGCTTCAGTCGCCCACCAGCCTGAAAACGGCCCTCAGCCCCTCACCCAGACTGGCCAGGCACCCCAGTGGGGACCCCCACTCTGAAGGGGGTGTGGCCAGCTGCAAACAGCCATCATCCCCTCATCCAGGCTGGCCAGGCACCCAAGCAGGACCCCCACCCTGATCCGGGACACCCTTCAGGGCAAACCAGCTGGCCTCCACCTGTGCACCAGGCCTCTATCCTATATAGTAACAGGGTAATATGCCTCTCAGCACCAGGATCAGCAGAGCCGCGAGGCCTCCTGGCCCCTGGAGCAGCGTGACAGGGGGCAGCACCCAAAACCCCTGATCACCCTGCGGCTCTGTGTGTGACAGGGGGCGGGGCCACAACCTCCCTATCCGCCCTGCTCTGTTCGTGACAGGGGAAGGTGCCCCAACCCCCTGATCGGCCCTGCTCTGTGCCTGATAGGGGGGAGCTCCCCAACCCCCTGATCAGCCCTGCTCTGTGTGTGACAGGGTGCGGAGCCCCAACCCCCCTGATGGGCCCTGCTCTGTGGATGATAGGGGAAGGCGCCCCAACCTCCTGATTGGCCCTGCTCTGTGCCTGATAGCGGGGAGCTCCCCAACCCCCTGATCACCCTGCTCTGTGTGTGACAGGGTACAGAGCCCCAACCCCCCTGATGGGCCCTGCTCTGTGGGTGATAGAGGGCGGTGCCCCAACCCCCTGATCGGCCCTACTCTGTGCGTGACAGGGGGTGGCGCCGCAACCTCCCCACCGACCCTGCCTTGAGTGTGACAGGGGGTGGCGCCCCAACTCCCCAATCAGCCCTGCTCTGAGCCCGACCAGGGGCTGCACCTAGGGATTGGGCCTGCCCTCTGCCACCCGGGAGTGGGCCTAAGCCAGCAGGTCGTTATCTCCCGAGGGGTCCCAGACTGTGAGAGGACACAAGTGGGGCTGAGGGGCATTCCCCCCCCCCCCGCCCCGCCAGTGCACAAATTTTTGTGCACTGGGCCTCTAGTATATATATATATATATATTAAAAGTAGCTGTTGTTGTACAAAACTCCTTAAACTTACCAAGTGCTTAATAAGTGGCAGGCCTTGAGTAGTACCGGGCCGGGCTGGGGCAGGCTCAGGAAAAGTGATCAGTGACCACAGAAACACTCTGAGCAGCCCTGACAAGGAATGACAATCTCCCTTTCTCTCTGGTGCAGCAGAAGACCCAGAACTGCCAGAACCCACTGCCAGCCAAAATCAGATGAAGAAAATGTATATGCAATTAACCAGGCCTCTGCTTCGGTGCTCTGCTCTCTTTGCCTTCACTAGCTTAGCATCCAATTTTTTAGCTGAGCGGGTGGAGCCGCGGGTTTCTGAGATATTTTTGCTAATGGGCTGAAATATTACACCCATAATTATAGCCTGGCTGCATATTTTTTTCTTTTGCTCATTTTGTTCAGTGTAGCAAACATTGGTATCTGGATAACAGTCATTTGATGTCTTCTTTTATGAAATGGGGGTTTATCACACTTCGGCAGAA
>NW_005871089.1:1007721-1026014 GCF_000147115.1 Myotis lucifugus | reverse complement strand
TGGAGGAATTTATCCACGAGCCCCTGTGGGGGAGGTGGAGGCGGGCAGCCCAGAGGAGGCGGGGGAGGGGGCACTGCCTCTTTGGAGGGGGGAGGGAGGAGGGAGAGAGACTGGGATAGGACGCATGGAGACAGCCCATCCCTGCCATCCTCCGCCAGCCTGTGCGTTTTCTCCACTGCCCCAGTGGCACCCTTCCCCGCCACCCCAAGTCTGGCACTCACCAGGCCCACTCTGCTCATCCTGCTGCCTCCCTCGCCCTCTCACATCTTGTCTCCCTAAACTGGTAAAACACCAAGTGCGGGCCACAGACCAGCGCTTCAGTCCTCCCAGGGGACTCGATAGACAGGCAGGTTCTCACCACCACCCCTCCGCTTTGCCCAACCAACTACTGAATCGGGTCTCTGTAGAAAGGGACCCAGAAATCCAAGAATCAGGTGCTTTCCCCAAAGCCTGAGATCCACTGAGAGAGACAAATTCTGAAGCCAGGGTGTGGAGTCCTACAGGTCTGGGTACCTGGCTCTGCCTCTGACTCGGCCAGTGAACAACTTGTTTGATGTCTCTGGGCTTCAGTTTCTCACCTACAAAATGAGGATGATAATAACCACTGCAGAGGAGAAATGGAAATGACACCCTTAGATTGGACCACATGAAATTTCAGGTCTTGTAGGCCAACAGTGCTTGAATAGCAGCAATTTCATATGGTTCAGCCTAATAATCCCCCCTTTTATCTTTGTCCTGCGGCACTCACCTTTTACCACACCTCGAATCCCCCGGAGGCCCCCATGATTACCAGGCCACACAGGGCGCCCCTGCCCTGCACGAGCCCAGCACTTCCTTGCTGTGCTAGACAATTCCTCATGGGATATCTCCACCCTCCTCCAGGTTCCAAGTCCACATGCTATTCTCCCCTGTGCGCTCCATGGGAGCAGAGAGTCTCTCAGCCTCTCATCACAGAGGTATCGACCTTTGACTTTGAAAGAATTACTTACTGGCTAATGCTGGAATTATTTTTTAAAAAGTGTGTGTGTGTGTGTGGCGGGGGGGGGGGGGGGGAGGTATATCGGGGAAAGAATGAGATGTTTAACATCCCAAGCAAGACCATAGAAGGTATTTTTTTAAAAGACCATAGAAGGTCTAAAAAAAAAAAAAGACCATAAAAGGTGTCGGAAGAGGACAAGTTCAAAGTTGATAGGAGATAAGGGATGAGCAGTAGCTGCATTGTGTGCCTGCAAGAAAGACCTCATAGAACTGTGGGACCTCAGATTCTTTAGTGCAGAACTCCTCACACTGTGGTCCCAGGAACAGCAGCACCAGGCAGCACCTCGGCCCTGCCTTCCTCTGCAAGCTACTAAGTCAGAATATCGGGGTGGGGCCCAGCCCCCCGTTTAACAAGCCCTCCGGGTGACTCAGGTGCTCACTAGAGCTTTGAATCAAGCCCCTGCGTCACCGCCATCCAGGCTGCAGTCCTCTTCGCAGCCTCCAGCAGAGTGCTCCTGGGGTGCACCGTGAGCACCTCCCATGCTGGGAGCCCCTGCCTTCCCCTCCAAAGCTGCCTTCCTCCCCCTGAGCTGGCGTCTCAGAAGGGAACAACTGGCCAGTGGGCGGAGAGAAGCTGTCTCAGTGGTTAGTGATTTATCAGGATGGAAAGCACTTTCCCTGACATAATGCTTTGTAGTAAGATTGGCCCCGATCAGAAGGAAACGAAAACTCCACCGAGAGAATTAGGTGTTTGAAATTACCTCTGAGTATAAACTAAATAACTTACAGAACTTCTTAATTACCCAGGAACTAAGTTAGTCCAGGGGACATCTCAGTATCATCTGTGGGTGGAATGGAAGGTGAGGGGCATCTAAACATCAAGAGTAGAACTAAATGCTGTTTATTTAACTCTTATTTATGTCTATGTTCCCAGCTCCTAAAAATGACCTACATGTTTATTGAGGACATCTCTGGGCCAGATCGCTCTGTACACCTCTGATATACAGGGCTGCAAACAGGAGAGAAGCATTTTATGCCCTCAGAACTTACTTTTTGGAGAAGAAGACAGACAATTAACAAGTAAACAAGACTGTAATATAATTGCATGTTGTGACATAAGTATACAATAGTAACAATAGTAAAGCGTCTTCCAATGAGGCTTACCCTGACTACCTATGTAAAATTGCAACCCCCTCCAGCATCCTTCATCACCTTAACCTGCTGTGTTTTTCCCATAGCATATGTCAGTTTCTAGAATATACATAATTTCATATTTATTATATCCTCCTCCTACTAGAATGTACTCCCTAAAGGGAGGGGGAGTGGAGTGACAATGGTGGATCTGTCTTATGCACTGGTGTATCCCAAGCTTTTAGAAAAGTGTGGCCCCGGTTTGGCTCAGTGGATAGAGCGTCGGCCTGCGGACTGAAGGGTCCCAGGTTCAATTCCGGTCAAGGGCATGTACCTTGGTTGCGGGCACATGCCCACTAGGGAGTGTGCAGGAGGCAGCTGATCAATGTTTCTCTCTCATCGATGTTTCTAACTCTCTATCCCTCTCCTTTCCTCTCTGTAAAAAATCAATAAAATATATTTTTTAAGAAAAGTGTGGCCCCCAACTAGGAGTGATTTTGCTTCAAGGGATGTTTTATAATGTCTAGACATCTTTAGTTGTCACAGTTGGGAAGGGGGTGCTACTGACATCTAGAGGGTAGAGGCCAGGGATGCTGCTAAACATCTTAAAATGCACAGAACAGTCCCCACCTCTCCCCAGCCCAAATGACTCAGTCCAAAATGCCAACAGTGTGAGGTGAAGAACCCCCTGTAGCAGATAGTCAATAAATATTGGTTGAGTGGGAGGACTTAATGAGAAGAGAATGATGGCTGGAGGGCTCTGCTTCACAGAGGGTGGTCACGGAAAGCCTCCGGAGAAGGGGGCACGTGACTGCACAATGAATGAGGTAATGGAGCAAGCCACCTGGAGATCCAGGGAAAGAACTCTCCTGGCAGAGCGGCCCGAGAGTGCGAAGGCCTCGAGTTGGAAAAGGCTCAGGATTTTCAAGATGCTACAAGAAGAATGGCGTGTCTGAGAACAAGCGGGCAATGATGCGTGGGGTGAGGGAGGAGAATAAGGCAGGGCCAGACTGTGTACACTGCAGATCACAGAAGCGTCTGGATGTTATTTTAAGTGAGAAACAAAGCCATATGGTGGGTTTAGAGTAGGGGACTCACGTGAACCGAGGTGTGCTTTTAAAAGAGCACCCTGGTTCTCACTTGGGGGTTAGAATTTAGCAGAGTAGAGTGAAATCAGCAAGACCAATTAAGACATAAATGCAGTGCTTCTAGCAAGAGATGTGGGGCCTGCATTATGGGGACAGCAGAGGAAGAATGAGGAATGGGTGGTTTGGGGTATATTTGGAAGGTGGAGCCGCAGAACTTGGTGATGGATTAGGTATGGAAAAAGAATTACTCAGGTCTGGAGATAGAGGAAGGGAGGGTGGGAGGGGAAATGAATGGTCCAACATTGCACAGGGACAATTCAGACTAAAACCCAGATGCCTCTGTTCTTAGTCTGATATTCTTTACTCTCATCATGTGATTCTTATGGACCAGCTGACATTCCATTCCCTTCAACTCCCCAAACATGCACATTGGGAACATTTTGTGGAAAGCTTCAAAGGGACACGGAGAAAATGAAGCCCACCTCCAGGAACTTACCTCTTAGGGAAGCAGACAGACACACACACAGAGGACAGATGATGGATTATACGTGTATAACTGAGATTAAAACAATGTGCAATAGAAGCACAAGGAAGCAGAAGCTGAAATCCAACTGGGGAACTTGTAAGAAATTAGACTTTAAGGATGGGTGAGATTTAAAGATAATCAATGGCTTAACATTTCTGAAACAGGAATCTTCTAACTGTGGAGATGTAGATGTTTCCGATTTCTGGTGACCCTAGTCGTATCTGGTGGGCTGTGTGACAATGAATCAAATAATCAAATTTTTATGCATTCTTTATTTCTCACAGAATATCCAAATAGCACCATGGGAAAAAGACCTAACACAGCACAACTCACTCGGTAAGAACTCAGTAGATTTTAGTTACAACAAACAGGTTGATGTCTATGATATCCATTTAATTGGAGATGTGTGTCATTTATTTTGGTTGTATTGGGACAATGATGGTGAACTGAAGATGGTGATATTGGTGATGACACCATGGAAGCTATTGATCATATTGTTGGCAATATTGGTTATTCCATATGGATGGTGAAATTAGTGGTGGCCCTGATGATTCTGCTTTTCATAATATTGATTATGATGTTGGTGTGGGCTGGTTTGGTGACAGTGACCATAATATTGCTAGTACAATAGTGATACTTCTAATGATGTCAGTATTAACAATGATTACAGGCAATTTTAATGGTACTGATATGTATCAATTCTGAAATTGGTATGGATAATATTAATGATAACGACAATGACAATATTGCTACTGATTAGTAATGGTGTTTATACTGAAACAATAATGGCAATACTGATATTGATGATGTCAACACTAGCAATAATCTTGATTCCGGTGATGATATTGGAAGTGATCAGAGAGATGATGCTGGGTGACTTGGTGATGCTGCCATAGAGGATAACGGCTACGCTGACCCTGACAACAGTACTTGTGACAACAGTGCGGTGATATCAGCATGGTGGTTGAAAGCTTGTTTTGGACCCAAACAGACCCAAGTTCCAACCCAAAATCTGGCATTTTGTATTGTGTGCCACTCTGAGCCTCAGTTGCTTCAACTCTTAAATGAGGATAATTATAATGGTGCCTATTTCCTAGAATTGTGTGAGGACTCACTAGCACTGTGCATGCGCAGCCTGGCATCCAGAACAGTCAGTGAGATGAGCACGGCGGTGGTGGCAGTGGTGGTGAGAGGCTCTTGGAGACAATGGCAAGGATGATTCTCTTCATGGTGCGATTAAAGGTCGTTTATTGGTGATATTATCTCAGCGATTGTGGTACAGCGATTGATGGTGAAGAGAATGATCATTTTCATTACAATTATAATCAATTGTAATCAACAGCATGGCAGAGTGTTAAAAGCACGAACCTTGGAATCAAACAGCAATGGTTTAATTTCCAACTCTGCCTCTTACATTCTGTGTAACCTTGGCCACATCACAGCACGTTAAGGCCAGAAGGCCACTTGGAGCTCATCTAACCCATCCCTCCTCTGACAAATGAGACCATTCGGGCCTAGAGAGACGAGGTGAGCTGCCCCAGCCTCCCAGCTGGTTAGTGTGGCAGACCTGGGGTGGAAAGCCAGGCCTCCTGACACCCAGTTCAGTCTTTTTCCCTCCCCAGTATAGTTAGTCTCTTTGGAAGGGAGCTAAGATTACTTTGCTGTTATGTGCATGCACACACATGTGTTGTTCCTGTGTGCATGCATGCACATGGGTGTGTGTGTATGTGTCTTCCCTAGGCATTTTCCTAAAAGCATCCACCAGCAGAGCACCAGCCTCCAAGAGCCATGCTGTGAGAAGTCAGGCCTGGGTGTTGCTCTACAATCTCTTCCTCTCCCTGACCAGCAGAGGCTGAGGATTGCTTCGGATCAGCTGTGGCTGGACAAGAAGTTGAAATGGGTAATGTTTGCCTAGTTTTTAATGTCTGGTGTCTATAGCTTGCACTTCCATCATTCTATTATATTGATGACAGGCAGACCCAAGCCACAGAGAAGAAACAAATTACCTAATAAATCAAGGCCCCGAGATCTAAAGTGGACAGTGTTATTAGATGAGGAGAGAGAAGGATGCTAAGTGATAGGTATGGCTGCCCGTGAAAATGGCTCAAGCAGGGAATCATCTGTCTATTTCTCCATAAATAATCACTCACAACTGATATGCATCTGAGACAGAACATGATATGTTATTATTAACTAAACAGTGGGGAGAGACCAGGGCAGGAAGGGAGAGGGAGAGCGTGCTGAGGAAACCAAAGCGGCATTCGTGATATTGGCCTTGGTTTTGGCAAAGGCTGGAAGGGACATGAATATCTAAGAAAACATAATTCAGAGGAGCCAGGACCCTTATTCTGGACATATGCCAGAAGCCAAAATATTTGGCAAAGAGGGCGAGGGGAAAAGTAAACTAACATATATTGAGATCCTACTGCATTCCGGCCCCTGTTCTGCTCATCCATTAAGCCTGCCTGTTCACAGTGGTCAGCTGAGAACACAGACTCTGGAGCCATGTCGCTTATGTTCAAAACTCCAGTGCTGTGTGATCCTGGGCAAGTTACCTAACCTCTCTGGGTCTCCACTTTCCCCTCTGCTGAGCACCAACCTCATGGAGTTCTTATGAGTATTAAATGAGTTAATGCTTACAAAGCACTTAGAATGGGGCCTAATACAAGGTGAATACTGTATTATAAGCATGTGTTAAATGGATGATCATCCTATTTTACAAATGAAATGAGTGAGTTTCAGAGGGAAGCAACATGCCCAAGGTAATACAGAACAAAAGTAAAAGTGGCATCGGGACCCATATCTAGTCAACTGTAGGGTGGGTAAACTTTGTCTGTAAAGCGCCAGATAGGAAATATTTTAGGCTTTGTGGGCCTGACAGTCTCTGTTGCAACTACTCAACTCTTCTGTGATAGCTGAAAGCAGCTCCAGGCAATCTGTAAAGGGATGTGTGTGTCTGTGTCCAATAAAACTTTATTTATGAAAACAGGCAACATGACCTGGCCGGTTTGGCTCAGTGGATAGAGCGTCCTCCTGAAGACTCAAGGATCCCAGGTTCGATTCCGGTCAAGGGCATGTACCTTAGTTGCGGGCACATCCCCAGTGGGGAGTGTGCAGGAGGCGGCTGATCAATGTTTCTCTCTCATCGATGTTTCTAACTCTCTATCCCTCTTCCTTTCTCTCCGTAAAAAATCAATAAAATATATTAAAAAAAAAAAAAAAGAACACAGGCAACAGGTAGTTTGTTGAGCCCTGCCTATACTGGTCTAATAAGTTACCCAAATGAGTTCCCCCCTCTCTGGAGTCCCAAATATCTGAACTCTACCATAGGGGTGGGCATTTTTTCTCCCTACTGATCCCAGCCCCCTGCAGGCACAGTTCATCCTTGCCCTCATTGGCTCCTGTGACCATCTGAGGATAAGGTCGCCTGGGACACCCTGGCAGCCAGGCGGAGCCCCTCTGCCTGGAGACAACTGTGCCAGAGCCAGGAAGCAGCCTGCTTCCAAGCCTCTGCGGGCTTCGCCTAGAAGCCCCATGGTAATCCTTTGTGGGCTGCTAATAAGCACGTTGATCCCCATAATCACCCACCGCTTAGCTTCCTGGCTTTAATTTCCATGGAGGTTGGAGAAAACAGTGGCTAAGAGTTTTGCTTCCAAACAAAAGCAGCAAACATGTACTCTGAAGACATCTTAGAGCAGGGCTGGCACTGCCCCACGTAGTTCAGCCTTTCGGCCCCAGGACACGAGTGTCCTGGCTGCCCGCACAGCCCGAAACCTGCCTGCATGCTCAGAGAACCCGGAAGAAAAGCAGCCCTGCAGGTGCTCCCAGAACCTTCTCGAGAAGGCACCTTGGCAAAAGGTCGGGGGCTTCCCCAGCTCCTTCCCCTCCATCATCCACCCTGACCTTTCTGACACTCCTGTTTGGGGACAACTGATAGACGCTGTGACATTGTCCTCTCTCCAACCCTGGAGCCCTCCTCCAGGGAGATAATGAGAACGTACTGGGTTTCATCATTTGAGTCAATATTTGCCAGGCAGATAACTGAGTATTTCAGCCAGTAAAACTGCGTTGGTCCGCCTCAGTGGCCCGGGGCCCTGCTCCTTTAGGAAATCTCACTCCGCTGGTGTCTTTGCAGCAGGGAAGCCATTCTGTGGGGACATCCACATCTCCCTTTCAGCCCTTTTTAGGAAAACAAAAACAGTAATTGTGTATTGAGCACCTGCTTTGAAATCCGAAGGTGTGGGTGTGAGCCCTACAACTCACTAATTCTGAGCCTCCGTCCCTCCTCCATAGTGTGGTTGGGTCCCAGCTCAGCCACCAGCTACGTGGGTGGGCCTGGGTGAGTCACTCTCATCTTTAAAGTGGTCGACAATCCCTGTCCTGCATACCTACAATCCTGTAGGAGTGAGATTGGGGGTGAAACAGCACTTTGAAAATTATAGGACAATGTGACAAAATCATGGCTTAATAGGGTAAGTGTAGACTGAAGGATCAGCCAGAAGTAGGTTTCAATCCCAGCTCTCCCACCTGGGAACCTGAGATCAGGGAGAGGCCCACCTGAACCTCAAGTCTCTCTCTTTGAACTGAGGTAAGAGCACCTGCCCCATCAGGGGATTTTGATCAATTTCTTCAAGACCAGACACCCCTGGAGGGCAACTGTCCTATTGCTACATACATGATGGCCTAGTGCAGGCCTTTGAGATGGTGGCAAAAGACATCCTGTCCTTTCTGCAATGCCTCAAGAATGGTATCCAGCTGGGAGCCTGGGAATGGACCTTCAGTCACAGTGTAGTCATCAGGGGCAAATAAATGACATGAGCCCCTGGAGCAGGGAGCACTGGACAGGAGTCATTACTGTGCTGTCTCTTTCTGGTCTTCAATACTCATTTATTCCTGCATCCAACAACACTACCTGAGCATCCACAGTGGGGGCAGGCCCTTGGCTGAGTACCGGGGAACCCGAGAGAAATAGTCCTGTTCTCTGCCTTCAGGTAGGCAGGTAGACAAATAGAACAAGTGTTGCTAATACCATAAGAAAATGTGCCCCACAAGCAGGGGGGCCACAGGAGGGAGTGATAAAGCTGTGGGAGGGAGGAGAGGGTACTGGACTGGTGGCACTTGATCTCGGTGGCCTTGGGCATGTCACTCCCACTCCCCAGGCATCTGCTTCCACATCCAGCAATAAAGCAGGATTGCTCATGGCAACCCCGCCTCCTGCCCTAGAGAGTTGCAAGCATCCACTGAGATAGAATATAGGTGACGTCAGCGTGATAGACTGATGTAAGGGGTGGCATTATAAGTGAGATCAGTCACTAGGCAAATTTGAGAAGCAGACCTCTGTCTGGCCATCTGGATACCCACAGCCTTGTGCCAACCTTGACCACTCAATGCTCCAGCACCACCAGGCAGTTCCAGGCTCTGAACATCTCCACCCACCACAGTGTTCAAACTCCATAAATGTGGAATTTCAGCATTCAAACAGATTCTAGAATTGCTTAAAGGACATTTAGGTCCCGGACTCTAAATTGTTGGGAAAGGTGGGTCCTGTGAGGATAAAGGACTGGTATGAGCTCATTCATCCAATCAGCATTGGGGAGGTGATTAGAATCTGGATTTCCTCTCCCCTACACATGCTGCTCCCAGGGTCCCTTTCTGTCCCAAACCATCACCTCCTGCCTCCGACTCTAGCCTGGGATGAATTGAATTGTGTGTAATTGATAAATTATGCAAAAGGGTGCCTGGCAGTTTTCTGCAATGTTGCATAGCTTCAAGGCAGCCCTTGGGACACAGCCTAATTTTATGGAAACCTCACACTCTGTCTGGCCTGTTTTGTGTAAGTCAGATTGATATAACAAGACTCTCGAGAGTTGACTTGATTTCTAATTTTAATCTCTAGGTGAGCGGAATGAGATATAACGGTAATGAGTGTGTTGTCTGGGGCAGACAGTGTAACGGCAGTAGAGAAAAATGCCTTTTCATCTGCCTGATGGATCATCTCTTCAGCTGGATTTTCCAGCTTCAGAAATCAGCCTTCTTCCCTGTTGGAAGAGGGGCTGTGTATCAAGTCGAGAGAGCAGGTAGTGAAAAAGAAGATTCAACATCATTTCATCAAATAAACCCAGAACCTTGCAGGAAGGACCTAGGGACAGTGATTGTCCTGTCTGCCGAGAACACCAGCCTGGACCCAGGAATAGGCCATGACAACGTTTTCTTTTACTGTTTAAACTCAAAGAGCATCTAATTCCCCTCCCTCAATTCTCCTTGGCTAAGCTAAGTGCTAGACCAAAGTATTTATGGGAACTTTCCTGAGTGTGAAGGCCAACAGAAGGGTGTGCATTTGTGGTTGGCAGTCTGCCTTCCAAGTGCAGGGTTCAGATCCTGTTATCTTCCCAGAACCAGTAGGTTCAGTTCCAGCCCATATGAAGACACCTGAGGCAGGTGTGAGGGGAGCCATTTTGTTGATCACCTACTATGTGCTAGAAACTTTAATATTCACAACAGCTACAAGCCAATATCCTTGATGAACATAGATGCTAAAATCCTCAACAAAATTCTAGCAAATCAGATCCAGCAATACATTAGAAAGATCATACACCATGACCAAGTGGGATTTATTCTGGGGATGCAAGGATGGTACAATATCTGCAAAACAATAAATGTGATACATAACATAAATAAATTGAGAGACAAAAAAATCATATAATCATATCAATTGATGCAGAAAAAGCATTTGACAAAATCCAACACCCTTTCTTGATAAAAACTCTCAGCAAAGTGGGTATAGCGGGATCATACCTTAACATAATAAAAGCCTTATATGACAAACCTACAGCCAACATCATACTCAATGGGCAAAAACTAAATCCATTTCCCCTAAGAACAGGAACAAGGCAGGGATGCCCACTTTCACCACTCCTGTTCGATATAGTGCTAGAAGTTCTAGCCATAGCGATCAGACAAGAAGAAGAAATAAAAGGCATCCAAATTGGAAAAGAAGAAGTAAAACTGTCCCTATTTGCAGATGACATGATACAGTATATAAAAAACCCTAAAGACTTTATCAAAAAACTACTAGACTTAATAAATTAATTCAGCAATGTAGCAGGATACAAAATTAACCCCCAGAAATCTATGGCTTTTTTATACACCAATAATGAACTCACAGAAAGAGAAACTAAAAATAATAATAATAATAATAATCCCTTCACCATTGCACCAAAAATATTAAGATACCTAGGAATAAACTTAACTAAGGAGGTAAAAGACCTGTACTTGGAAAACTACAGGACACTGAAAAAAGAGATAGAGGAAGACATAAACAATGGAAGAACATACCATGTTCATGGATTGGTAGAATCAACATCATTACAATGTCCATACTACCCAAAGCAATTTATAGATTCAATGCAATCCCCATTAAAATACCAATGGCATATTTCAAAGATCTATAACAAACTCCAAAAATTCATCTGGAATAAAAAAAAAAGACCACGAATAGACACAGCAATGCTGTTGGAGGGATCACAATACCATATATCAAGCTGTAATACAAAACCACTAGTCTCAAAACTGCCTGGTACTGGCACAAGAACAGCCATATAGACCAATGGAACAGAACGGAGAACCCAGAAATAGACCCAAGCCATTATGCTCAATTAATATTTGACAAAGGAGTCAAGAGCATAAAATGGAGTCATGACAATCTCTTCAATAAATGGTGTTGGGAAGTTTGGTCAGATACATGCAAAAAAATGAAACTAGATCACCAACTTACACCATACAAAAAAACAAACTCAAAATGGCTAAAGAACTTAAATGTAAGATGGGAAACCATAAAAATCTTAGAAGACTCCATAGGCAGCAAAATAGCAGACATATGTTGTAGTAATATCTTTACCGATACAGCTCCTAGGGCAATGGAAACTAAGGAGAAAATAAACAAATGGGACTACATCAAAATAAAAAGCTTCTGCACAGCCAAAGAAACTATCAACAAAACAATAACAAAGCCCACTGCATGGGAGAACATATTTGCCAATTCTGTTTCAGATAAGGGTTTAATCTCTAAAATTTATAGGGAACTCATACAGCTTAACAAAAGGAAGATAAACAATCCAATCAAAAAATGGGCAAAGGACTTAAATAGACACTTTATGAAAGAGGACTACAGAAGGCCAAGAAACATAAGAAAACATGCTCAAAGTCACTAATCAAGAGATGCAAATCAAAACAACAATGAGGTACCATCTCACGCCTGTCAGAATGGCTATAATCAACAAATCAACCAATGACAAGTGCTGGAGAGGATGCAGAGAAAAAGGAACCCTCCTGCACTGCTGGTGGGAATTCAGACTGGTGCAGCCACTGTGGAAGACAGTATGGAGTTTCCTCAGAAAGTTAAAAATGGAACTCCCATTCAACCCAGTAATCCTACTTCTAGGATTATTCCCCAATAAACCAGAAACACTAATCAGAAAGGATATATGCACCCCTATGTTCATAGCAGCCCAATTCACCATAGCTAAGATTTGGAAACAGCCTAAGTGCCCATCAGCAGATGAGTGGATTAAAAACTTTGGTACATCTGCATAATGGAATACTACGCTGCTATAAAAAAAGAAGGAACTTTTATCATTTGCAACAGCATGGATGGAACTGGAGAGCATTATGCTAAGTGAAATAAGTCAGTCGTAGAAAGATAAATATCACATGATCTCACTCATATGTGGGATATAATGATCAACATAAACTGATAAACAAAAATAGATCCAGAAACAAAGTAGCACTGAACAGACCGTCCAACCTCAGAGAGAAGGTGGGGAGGGGAGGGTGTAGAGATCAACCAAAGGACCTGTATGCATGCATATTAGCATAACCAATGGACTGAGGGACAGAGACACTGGGGTTCGGGGGGGCTTGTCCTCGGGGGTGGGAATGGCTGGGGGGGGTCAATCAAGGGGAAAAAAAGGAGACATGTAATACTTTAAACAATAAAAAATATATATTCACAACAACTATTTTATAGGTGAGGGAACAGGCCCAAGGGGATGAAATTATTTGCCCAAGGTCATAGAGCTACTCAGTGACAGAGTCTAGGATTCAAACGTAGGTCTCTCTGACACGAAAGGCCATACTCTGTTTTCTGTTTCTCATAAGCTCCCTTGGGAAGAGGTCTTGAGGGTGCTCACTGCACAGGTCACTGCACAGATCCTCAGGTGCCCCTCCAACTCGCACGTTAGCTACAGCCCTTAAGAGAAAGGGTGTGGCTCCTTCTTAGTTCAATATGGTGACCATGAATTCATGAAGCAATCCCCCTCTACTCCCAACTCCCCCCCAATACAAACTACTCCTACTACCCTGACATCCCCCAGCCAGTGGGAATCCAGACCCATTGCAAGGTTTCATGGCCTGGGAGTCAGGAACCTGAGCTGGGACCCGGGGCCACCCCTAACTCTGCACATGCCCTCTGAGCACACCTTTGCCCTCTCTGGTCCTGTTTCTTCACCTGCCAAATGGGGGCAAAAAAACTCCATCCCACCTGCTCCCTATATTTGTCTGAGGGTCATGAGGTAATGGGCATAGTGGTGCTTTAAAAGTTATGTGGTCCAATCACAAAGAAAAAACAATGATGACTGGCGTTTATTAGACACTTACCTGGGCCAGGCTGAACTGGATGTGTCCAAAGTGTGACTCTATCACTGTTGTCCGGGCCACTGCCTCTCTCCACCACTTTTTGAGGCCTTAGTGCTTCGTTCCACACCCCTACCACTCTATGTCTACTTGGAGGGGGGACAAGGAGCCCAATAAATAACACTCCTTTCCCTCTTCCAAGTCTGGAACTCATAAGAGAGAGCCTGGAAGGCAGATGATGGAGATCAAAGTGTCATCCTAGGACCAAGGCTGGCTGGGAGGTTTAGAGGGGTGGCTATAGTGGGTTTCATAATACTGCCTCCTGAATCAATCACTAGAAAACTTCCACCCTACCTAAGGAGGCATCCGGGACTTGGCTCCTCATGACAGTGACCCTGAGTCCCTCCTTGCTGCCCTGTCTCAGGCCACCTCAGCTCTCCAAGCCCCTGACTTAGACCCCCACATGTGGGCCCCCCAGCCCAGGTCATGGCTGGGTTGAGAACCAGGTTCCAAATGTGTGAGATCACTGTTGTGTGAATTTTACACCTTACATCCTCTATTAAGACATCCAAATGCTCTAGAATAAATCCACCCCCCTCTGGGAAGGGGAGGTAACCCTGGAGGGTGGTGCCTCTGTTGTCAGTCACCTGGGATCCTAAGGGGAGACTGGGAGGAGCAGCTGGCATTTAGGAGCTGCCACCTGCAGTCACTGGACTGGAGACTGATTTAGTCATTGTTTTCCCCTCTGCAGCCAGCACAGGGCCAGGCTCTGGGAAATGGGAGGGAGGGAGCCATCAGCCAGTCACTCAGGCACCACCCATGAAGCACAGACTGTGGGCTCAATAGGGCTCATTGGAGCAGGGGATATATGACCCAGGGCACATGGTCTCCATCCTCAGGGGGCAGCCCAGGGACAATGGAAGAATCCCCGGGGTAGAGGCTTTCCAGCGAACCCCCATGTCCACGGCCTCTAAAGGAATGTTGAAGAGATGTCAGTCTTTAGAGGACCTGTGGCTGTCAGAGCCTCATAGCCATCTCCAAAGAGGGAAGCAGAGATATTGCCGCCACTTCTCTGTTCTTCAAAAGGAATCATATACATCCTACAAATTCCAAGCCATTACTTGATGGCCATTATGGGGATACCCATGCCAGGAGCTGCTGAACAAACACCTCAGATGGCTGGGCCATCCCCTATCCCCTGAGTCAGCAAGGGAGACAGCAACAGCCAAGCAGTGGATGTTTCAAGGCTAGGAAACACGGGCGACGAGAGCCTGGTCTCCAGCAAGAATATGCAAGAATCCAGTGTCAGCACCTATCGCAACAACCCACAGACAGCTGCCTTCAGCACCTAACTCGTCTGCCCCTCCCACCTCTAGTTTCACATTCATTTTCATATTTGGCTCTTTAGCTCTAGAGCAGTGGTTGTCAACCTTCCTAATGCTGCGACCCTTTAATACAGTTCCTCATGTTGTGGTAATCCCCAATTTCATTGTTACAAATTGAACATAATTAAAGCATAGTGATTAATCACAAAAACAATATGTAATTATATATGTGTTTTCCGATGGTCTTAGGCGACCCCGGTGAAAGGGTCGTTCGACCCCCAAAGGGGTCGTGACCCACAGGTTGAGAACCACTGAGAGTCTCATGCACACTCCGAAGCCAGAGAGCATCCACCGCTGCCCTCCCTGCCTCTGGGCTCCACCTCCTCTGCCCTCCCTGCGAGCCTCAGAATCCACACTGCCTTTGCAGATTGTATGTCTTCCACTCTACATGTGACTTCTCCTGGCCTAACTGTGCTATCTGAGTCCGGCCACAGCACTGTCCCTGAGCTTTTGGGCAGGCGGCTCTCCTGCCACCCTCCCCCTCCCGGAATTCTAACTTCACATCAGAGGAGGGAGCAGAGGCCCAGACCCACAGCCTGTCATGCTGAACCAGCCCCAACCCCAGGCCCAAAGCCACCAGCCCCTGGGGGATTCCGGCCAGGGACAGGCTGAGTGCTCCCCAAGGTGACCTCCTGACTGGCTTCCTGACCTGCACAGGTCAAGTTCAGGCCACTTCCTGTGTGTGAAGAGTGGAGAGTGTCCAGGCACTGAAGGCCAGCTCTGACAGGTCTAGGGGAAGGAATTCGTGTGAGTCCAGGGAAAGTCAAAGATCCATTTGAGTGAGGCGTCGGCTTGAAGAGCACCCTGAGTCAGCTTCAGTGAGGGAGTGTGTCCTCTGAACACCGGCCCATCCAGAGTGAGGGGGCTCCCGCTGGGCTGGACATGGATCGCTTGGAGTCTGAGGAAAAGGAGTTGGAGCATCTGGCTTGGACAGAGCCCAGAAGATGTCAGGAACCTCCCAGCGCATGTGCATGTAGGGACAGGGCCCACTTCTTCATTAGTGATGCGATAAGCGGAGAGAGACACAAAGAAGGCCTTCTCGTAAACCAACCCTGAGCACTCGGTGACATCCAAAGGTCATTTCACACGTGACCAGGGAGTCCTTTAGGCTTCAGCCACCTCCTCCCTGCCCCCCTCACTGCATGCAGGGGCAAGGAGTCACCGCCTGCAGCAGGCAGCACAGCTCCTGAGCCCCCAGCAAAATACAAGGGTTGCACTAGGTGACTTCTAAAAGACTTCCAACTCGGGGGGCAGTATCCGACCCTGAACTTGCACAACCTTGAAAATGATACCTCACTCACCTCACCCTAATTCCAGCCCATGGATCTTGTCTTTATTTGACATTTTGATATTTTGCTCATCATAGATTTTCACTTTAATTTTTAAAAAATTAATAGACTTCACTTTTTACAGCCATTTTAGATCTCAATAAAAATTGAGTGGAAAATACAAAGCGTTCCCATATTCTGCCTTCTCCCCATGCACAGTGTCCCCTATGTTTTACATTAATCTTACACTAAAGTACTATGTAGGTTTCAATTGAGGACCCAGTATTAATACATTAGTGTTAACTGAAGTCCACAGTTTATTAGGATTCACTCTTGGTGTTGTGCATTCTATGGTTTTTGACACATGGATAGTAACTTGTTCACCACTGTAGTATCAGATAGCAGTTCCACTGCCCTGGAAATCCTCTGTGCTCCACCTATTCATCCCTCCTCCCCTTCCCCCAACCCCACCCCCAGCTACCACTGATCTTTACTGTCTCCATAGTTTTGCTTTTTCCAGAATGTTACATAATCAGAATCATTCAGAGCATAGCCTTTTCAGATTGGCTTCTTTCACTTTAGTAATGTGCATTTAACGTTCCTTTGTTTGAAATTCCTGCCTTTATTTGAAATTTTGATATCATGGATTTTTTTAACATTAATTTGGATTTTAAAAATATTTCATTAGAATTGTATTTGTTTTGATTACTGAATTCCTTGGCACCCTTTAGATGTTGTGCCTGAGGTGAGTGTCCCACTCTTTTCACCCAAGTCCCAGCCCCGCTCTCACCTGTTTGGCTCCAGAATCAGAAGCTGGGAAAGCTAGGTGAGAGTCCCGAAGATGTGGTCCCAGCACAGGCGGGCACTGCGGACCTGCTGTCCACGTAGGGAATGCTGGGAGATGCTGATCAGGGCCCTTCTTCCCCATCATCTTCCCAAGCTGTCTCCCTGACCTCTCTGTTCCAGTCCCTCCTGGGCATCCAGGCTAGGCCACAGCTTCCAAACAGCTGCTCTCATCAACTCTCTCATCTCCCAAGTTGACCTGCATCTGACCCAAACTCTGTGGCATCCTATGTGCAGACTGCATTTCATCCAGGTGCATTTCGCCAGGCCTCTCCATGGGAAGGGGCGGGAGGGGCAGCTGTACTCGCTCTACTCCCCACCCGGCTTCTGACCATGCTGAATTCCTACCACAGCTGCCTCTTCAAGAAATGGCCAGGCCTTGTAGAGGGTTCAATCTTTTTCAAACCAAGAGCTTGATCTTCAAATAAAACAGTCACAGAGATCTTATGTATGAAACAAAGCTAAGCAGATCCACTTTGCCTGGAGGAGGTGGATAGCCTCTTCATCCCTGAGTTAGTACCTCAGAAACACAACGAAGCCTAGAAATCCTGGGTCTGATAGAAAGAGCTGGGCTGTGGTGTAGGGATGCCTGGGCTCCAGCCCAACACCCACTGCCCACATCTGTGGCACTCTCAGGCATAGCACCGGTGCCCTTGCATCAATTCTACTTGCATGCATCTCTTTCCCATCAGACTCAGAACTTTTTCTGATTGCCCTTCCCTCACCCACCCATTTATTCAACTAGCATATTGACCACCTACTAATTCCACAACTATTTATTGAGCACATGCTATGTGCCCGGGATTCTGCCAGGCACTGAGGATGAAGCAGTAAATGAAAGGGACAAATCCTTGTGAAGAGAGAGCAATAAGAAAACCAACAAATAAATCACCTAGAATAGTTAGAAGATAATGAGTGCTGTGGGGGGAATACAGTGGGGAATGGACTCAAACAAGGTCAGGGACGTCCCCTGGGAAGATGACATTGGAACCAGGAGTTGAAGGAGCTGTGAGCATAGCTAGAGAAGAGAGGTCAGGTCAAGAGGAGAGCAAGGGTCAAAGAGCATGTCTGGGTCATTCGTGGAACAGCCAGGAGGAGGTCAGGGTGGCTGGGGCCACGTTAGCCAGGAGAAAGCAAGAGAAAATGAGAGCTTGGTAACATGGCCACACTGTGTAGGAACTGGTAGTCATGGTAAGCTCCCTAGATTTTTCTGAGTAATGATTAAAAGATTTTAAGAGAAGTAACAAGCTAGGGTTTTAAAAACTGTTCTGGAAGTTTCCCATTCCCTTCCCCCTCAATCTGAGTCCCAGGACCAACTGCACAGGCAGATCCAGATTTGTAGGGCCCAACACCTGACCACTGGGAGGCCTTCTGCGAGGAAAAGAACACAGAGTTACAAATACAAGGCCTGGGAAGGCCCTGAAGTAAAAGCCTCCAGGCTCAA